>NW_026125078.1:0-132073 GCF_943737965.1 Phodopus roborovskii
GCCGTGGTGCAGTGGAGCCAGTTCTGTAAGGTGACTGGAATTTTTGAATAAAATCACTGCGTCAGTGGGGCCTTGACACCACAAAGGTCTGGCCTGCCATGGCCGCTGTTGAGAGAATATCACCATTTCAGGACGCTCATGCCATCTGCCTGGTAACATCACCTCCTAAAAATTCAAGTCCTCAGTGGGTGTGGTGAGCCCAGGCACATGCTTGGGGCCCTTCAATCTTCCTCTTTCTGCTTCCACGGTAGGATTCAGGGCACAGCAGCTTTCCTGTACTGTGTACACCTGAACATTCTTCCAAATATGATAGGGGAGTGCATGGTGGGCAAATATGGTGTAAAGGTTCACTGAAGTCATTTAGCCCTCTCTCTCCCTCCTCTCATTTTTGAAAATGTTTATTATTGGTTGTATGTGGTCATCTGTCAGTGCATGTGCACATGTGAGTGAAGGTGCCAGAGGAAGGCGAGAATAAGGCATTAGATCACTTGCCACTGGAGTTACAGGCAGTTGTGAGCTGCCAGACATGGAGGAACCCAAACTGGTGAAGTATTCTTAACCACTGAGCAATATCTGTCTGTCTGTCTGTCTGTCTGTCTGTCTGTCTGTCTGTCTCTCTCTCTCTCTCTCTCTCTCTCTCTCTCTCTCTCTCTCTCCAAGACAGGGTTTCTCTGTTTAGTACTGCTTTTTTTTTTTTTTAAGCTGGCCTGGAACTCTGTAGACCAGGCTGGCCTCAAACTCATAGAGATCTGCCTGCCTCTGTCTCCTAAGTGCTGGGATTAAAAGCATGGGACACTATGCTCAGCCTAAGGCTGATCCTCCCACCTTTACCTCCCAAGCTCTGAAATTGCAGGCATTCACTACCATGCCTGCTTTCCCTCTAACTATAACATTATCCAGTTCTATTTTACCTAGAAGAATGCCATGCCAGAGATTAAGAAGCCCTGCCAAGGAGCCAGTTAGCAAACAGATGGCAGCTACATAATCTTATAATCCTATCAAGTTCAGAGACTTGTCAAATAGGAAATGTGATTGTTTGCCCGGGCTGATTCTGGGAACTCTCCACTTCCTTTGTATCTTTCAAAACCTACTTTCTTATAAGAGTACAGTTTGAAGAATCATTTTCCTTCCTGCTATACTGTGGTTAGAGTGTCTCCAAAAAGTCCATGTAAAACATCTCAGCCCTCAGCTCTGGGCTACTGGAAGGTGGCAGGTGTTTTAGAAGGTATGGCCTACTAAGAAGTCTCTGGGTAATTGGAGGTGGCCCTTGAAGATTTATAGGACCCTGGTCCCTTCATCATTTTGTTATCCCTCCTGATGATGAGGTCTGTGGTTTTGTTCCACCTTGTACTTCTGTGATCTTGCCCCAGACCCAAAGGAACAGGTCCAGTCAGCTATGAATTGAGAGCTGGGTGTGAAGGTTCACATCTGTAATTTCTGCTGATGGAGGATTAGGAGGAGTTCAGTATCATTCTCAGCTGCACAGTAAATCCAAGACCAGCCTAGGCTACCCAGAGGCTGGAATCTCCAAAATTTTAAACCACAATGAGGTTTCTATTTGCCAAGTTGATTATCTTTGGCATGTTATAGTAACCCCAAGTTGACTAACAAATTCCCTGGAATGGACAGGTATTAGTTTTGTCTGACTTACCCTCGTTATGTCTTCTAATAAAAGATGCCACCCTTTCAGGACTAGAGAAATGGTTCAACAGTTAAGAGCACTATCTTTCTTCCAGAGAACTTAGATTCCTAGTAACAGCATCCACATGGTGGCTTACAGCTATCCAGTTCAAGGGATCCAACATGCTCTCAGGTCTGCAGGCACCAAGCACACACTGGTACAAACAAGCATGGAGGCAAGACACACATACACATAAAGTACTGTTTTCTAAGAGAACCCTCTCTCATCTCTGTGTGGTTAGGACAGGCTAACCATAGTTCCTGGAGCAACTTATATTAGATAGAGCACTAAATCTTTCCAGACAATAGCGACTAATTCAAGGGATAACTTACATGGCCCAAGGATGGTTGACAATGTCCATTCTTCCCTTAGAATCTCTACTAGTGTTAAGCGAGCCTTTCCCTTACTTTGCAATTGCCATTCTATAGCATGTATTATCTTTCTACGACTCCTGGAACAAATTTCCTACAGACTTAATGGTTTAAAACAACAGAATTTCAGTGGTGGTCCACGCCTTTAGTCCTAATACTCCAGGGAGGCAGAGGCAGGTGGATCTCTGTGAGTTCAAAACTAATATGATTGGCGAGAAGGAAGTTCAAGACCAGCCAGAGCTACACAGTAATATCTTGTCTACAAAGCAAAACCCAGAAATAATTCTTCCCCAGTTTCAGAGATTAAGTCTGAAATTAAGGTGGCAACAGGGCTATGGCCCTCTTAAACATGCTAAAGAATCCTTTGGGCTGGAGAGGTGGCTCAGAGATTAAGGTGCTGTTGCTCTTTCAGAAGAAACCTGGGTTGGATTCCCTAGCACTCCAGTCCAGAGGATCCAATGTTACTCCTCTGATTCCTAGGTAACCAGGCAACACATGGTATACATATTTACATGTAGGGAAAAATATTCATACAGGCAAATAAATCAAAATAATAATTAAAAAAACTAATCCTTGATTGCATCTTCTAGCTTCTAGTGGCTCTCAGGAACCCTTGGCGCACTGTGATTTGTAGCTTCCGGTCTCTCACATTGTCTTCCTGTAGACCTCTTCCTGCTTATGGCTCTTGGTTTAGTTACTTTTCTCATCGCTGTGACAACATACCTGACAGAAGCAACTTCAGGCTTCCAGGTGAGGGTACAATCCATCATGTTGGAGAAGGCAGCAGGAGCACGAGACTGGGCACATGCTTCTCTGCTTAAGAGGCAGAGAGCGCGGTGGTCTTCAGCTTGACTTCTCTTTATGGTTCAGTCTGGGCTGTTGCCTATATTCTGATGGGCCTTCCCTCCCACAGTTAGACCTTTCTGGAAGCACCCTCATAGGCTTTTAAATCCAACCAGATTGACAATCAAGACTATGAATCATCACAATCCCATCCTTGTCAATGTGACCATCTTCATCTAACGAATGCAATTACAATGATGGTGTTTCCAAATAAATACAATTCTGAAGCTTTGAATGCGTTAAAATGTGGAAATTCACTATTTATGCAACCACAGCCCCCATGTAGAAGGCATCAACAAGAATGAAGCCAACAAGGACACAAGGAGAGTGTGAATTAGAGTCTGGAATCTCAGGCAAACGCAGAGAGAAGCAAGATGTGGCATGCCGTACTGAGAAAAGGTAGAGCCACGTGGAAAAGTATAGATAAGAAAAATGGGTTAAGCCAGGTGGTGGTGACACACACCTTTAATCCCAGCACTCAGGAGGCAGAGGCAGGCGGATATCTGTGAGTTTGAGGCCAGTCTGGTCTACAGAGCTAGTTCCTGGACAGCCAGACCTGTAACATAGAAAAACCCTGTCTCAAAACAAAACAAAACAAAGAAATATGGGCTAATTTAAAATGTCATAACTGGTTAGTAATAAGCCTGAGCATTTACAATTAATATGAATATTAAGCCTCTGTGCTCTGTGTGGTCACTTGGGAGCTGCTTGCAGGACAGAAACTTCCATCTGTGTACCCTGCTATGTCTTGTCTGATTCCCTGCCTTCCCTTTTTCTTTAAGTTGATCTGAGCTAACAGCAATAAACTACTATTTTTCCTTTGGTGGAATTAGACTAGCATTCATGGTGAGCAGTGCTCCAGACTTCCCGTGCTATACCTCACCTCCCAAATCCTCCAACTGAGGACTGAGCAATTTCATTTGCAAGTAGGCTCCATGCCTTGGATTACTTCATTTGGCTATGAAACAAATTTATTTTGGGCAGCTAGAAGACTGAGCCCTTGCAGTCTTTAGTCATTATTCTTTTCATAGTTGTTATGGGAAACTTGAAAGCATAGGAAGTAAGAGAAGACAAATCCCCATGCTCCTATCACCTCCTTTAAAACAGAACATCTGACTGTTCATCAGAACATCTGACTGTCTGAATTCAGCCTTCTGGCTCCATAGAGTGGGAGGAGGTAACCTTGCTGACTTCCACTCACAAATAAAGTAAGAATTAACTTTTTTTTTTTAAGGTAGGTGCAACTTCTCTAGGTCAGGGAGGAATTCTTTAGCATCTTTTGTTCATTTGCTTGTTTTTGCTTTGATTTTATTTGCTTTAAATTTTCTTAGATTTATTTATTACATGTGTATGAGTTTTACTTGCAAGTATGAATGAGAGTCATATTCATTCCTGGTGCCCAGGGAGGGTCAGAAGAGGACATTGACTCCCCCTGAAACTGGAGCTGTGTGTGGTTGTGAGCCATTATGTGGGTGCTAAGAACCAAATTCAAGTCCTTTGCAATAACCACAAGTATTCTTAACTGCTAAGCCATCTCTCCAGCCATGTTTATTTGCTTTATTGAGACAGGATCTCATTGTATAGCCTAGGCTACCCTCAAACTTGAGATTCTCCTGCCTGAGCCTCCCAAGTGCTGGAGTTACAGGCTGGAAATCTGCACTTCTGACAAATGCTTAGGTGACACAAATGCCTCGTGTCTATAGATCCCAAAGTTACAAGGCCCTAAACTATAAAGCAGAGAAGAAAATAGTAGGGTCTTGTAGATATAACGGGCCTTAAGAACTAACTTGCTGAAGAGCTTATAGCAACTACCCAGACTAAGTTATAAAATATTCCAGACTGAGGCCGAGCCAAGAACTGGAAGGAGACACAAGATCTTGTGATTCTGGGAAGAAGCTGGCACTGTAGCAGAACCCCAGGAAACTTCCTTAGCACGCATGGGGTCTTGCTGGGTTCAGTCACCAACACCCAATGGAAAATGGAGAAGTTCTGAGAAGTTAAGGCACAATTATGTGGTGTTTCTAGGAAATGTGACACAATGACATGTCCAGCAACTCAGGATCCCTGTTTCCTTTTAAAACTTGCTTTTTTCCAAGAGGGGGTCTTGGCAGTTCTCTCTCTCTTTCCCTCCCTCTCTCTCTCTCTCCTCCCCCCTCTCCTCTTCTACCTCACCATTACAGCTAATTATATCTGGGGTGAGTTATCTGATCCAAGCTAGGTTGATCAGATAGTCAATACTGAGTATTTGGATTTGAAATTCAGGTTAGCCAGTGGTCCGTGGTGTGAACGGCATTTAGATCACAAGCATTACTCCGCTGCCAGTGTGCAGAGAAGCAAAGAAAGCTAAAAGAAGAAAACAGACCACACAGTGACATGGCTGGAAAGAGAAAGAGGGCCTTGCCTGTATTCTTGAGGCTTGCTTGCACTCTCCCCTCATTCCTTCTTGAGGCCTAGCAACCTTTCTGCCTGTAGATTTAGTGCTTCAGAACCCAATCTCTTGGATATGTATAGAGTTCAAAGATACAGTGCTTGCTTAGCATGGACGAGACCCTGGGTAGATTCTTAACACCGCACTCACACTATATAGCATTCCATTGTATTAAAATCTTCCAGTGTTGTTTCAAATCTTCAAACCCAAAAGGAATGATAGACAGACAGAGTCTCACAAATGGGAACAAATACTGAGGAGAAGGTGATCCAGCCTAAGAGCACACATCAATATGGATCCCTCAGGGGAGACGGTAGGAGCCAATCCTGACAGTAATAAATTTCAGACACCAGGGAAGAAACTTTCTAGACCCTACTCCTTCCTGCAGGCAGAGAGGACTTGCTTCTGGACTTCCTTCAATGCTACCAGCTTCATTCTTACCTCCTGGGACAGTCCCCATTGGTAACTTCCATCAGCTTTTCTGGTTTTGTTAACATCAGCCACACAAAAAGGCATCTCATTTTCATCCAACTCTGGGACCAACATCCTTGATGTATTTCCTCAAGCAGTTGCTTATCTATAGATATCCAAGTATCTATAGAGAGCTCTGTACAGCTGGTTGATGTTTTACCCACTATCCTATAATCAACACATCACCTTCTCAATCCCTTGAGGGGAGCTGCGCTTCTCGGCTCTGTAGAGCTCAAGCCTTTCCCAGTTGGATTTGTTCTGCTTTGCTCAGAACCTCCCTCCTCTTAAGAAAAAAGTCCAACATCCCAAGAACCCTCTCAGACTCTGGAAAACTAAGATGATTACAACAGCTTGAGGGTCTCAATGGGAACCTAGCCGAATACTGTCTCCTAAAGCTATCATTCAAGCTCAAGGCCACCAAAATTCTGAACCCACTGTTCTAGGAATTGTCATATAACTAAATTTCTGTAGCACTGGGGGCTGAACATAGGGCCCTACACATACTAGGGGTTGTTCTATGAGTAGGCTAAATTTCTAGCCCCACTGAATGTTTTTATATTTGCTTTTTTGTTTTGTTTGCTTTGCTTTTTGGTTTTTGTTTGTTTGTTTTCAAGATAACGTTTCTCTGTGTTGCCCTGACTGTCTTGGAACTCACTCTGTAGACCAGGCTGACTTGAATTCACAGAGATCCACCTGTCTGCCTCCCAAGTGCTGGGGTAATACAAGAAGGGTTGTGGAATCTCCTCCCAAGGCTAAGGAAAGCTGCAGAGGCCAGGCATGCGGCAATAGAACAGGATCTAAGACAGTATCTTGTCTGAAAAATAGTAGAGAAGCACACCCACCCTGGTCTACAGAAATAACCTAGGAGTCCCTCATAGCCTTCCTGATTAGGTTAGAACCAGCTATACCAATAGACCTCTTGCCTCACCCAGACCTGGAGGTGCAATGCCCCTGCTTTATTGCTGCCGATTATAGACCTCAAGATATTCCAACACTATAAAAAGTTAGCAATTACTTTTGTTGTGATGGCCATAGGGATTTGTTTCTGTTGTTTTAAAACAAGGTCTCATAAGTGAAACTTTGGCTAGCCTGGAACTTTTGATATAAACAAGACTTGCTTCGAATTCACCAGTTCTGCCTGCCTCTACTTCCAGAGTGCTAGGATTAAATATATGCACCACCACGTCCAGCCAAGCAATCCAGTTTTACTTCCTTCCCTTACTTTTGTCATTGCCTCCTCCTGCTGGAAGACCTCCCCACTGAGTACACATCAAGATGCCAGTAGTGAGGCAGACCCCATTGCAGGGCCATGAGAGGACACAGGCTGTCTCCAGAGGCCTTATCTAACCGTGCTCTCTCTGGCTGCAGAAGCTGGCACTGAGAATAGGGCCTGGTTTCTCTCATTTCTGGGCTGAGTCCCTGGAGGGGAGCACTCCCAGAGCTGGTTATAAGGACTCAGCAGAAAAGGGCTGGCAAGAGACTCGGAACTGCATGACCAGTCCTCTGGCATGATCAGAAGACCTCATGTCTCTGCCCTTGCCATTGTGCCGGCCCAGCCCCTTAACATGCTTTCCCAGCTGCCAACCTCACGCCCCTGCCAGCCAGAACTCAAGAGAGACTGGGAATTCTGAGGAGTTACAAAGGCATAAGCACAGTTTGTGTTCAGTGGTGGGAGCTTCCAAAGTCCTTACAGCCAGCTATTCTGCCTGACCATTGTTACTTAGGGTGAGGCGGTCTAGTTACAAAGGCGGACCAGCCCGTGCGAGTTTCTCCATTGCTGGTAACCCACTGGGGAGTGTATACACCAGGGCAGGCTTTGTAGGACACGATGACAGCAAGTTCCCAAAGCCCACAATTGCGGTTTCAGGCCCTCTGTGGAATATAAAAGCCCGGGGAGTGCACAGAGGTCTCACCATCCCCTCTCAGGCCAATCTCACCAGATCGGGTCTCAGGGGCCTCTTGTGCTGCTTTTTCTCTAGTCTTTCCCCAGTTGATGAATGTCCTGGGATTAGCCCCTCTGTGTTTATTGGACAAGCAATTTGTGTGTGTCTGACAAAGCTACATCTGAATAATATTTGGCACAAGCTGAAGAAATGTGATCCAGCACAATTCTCTCCAGCCTGCTCTCTGGAGCCCGGCCCAGCTCCTGCCAAAGGGCTATAAGATTCTACAGCTGAGTCTGGCAGCCTAAACATGTTTGTAGGCAGAGGGTGAGGGTGGGGGAGGTGCTAGGGTAAGGCCAAGGACAGAGAGGCAGAGCAGCCAAAGTGAATTAGCCAGGGATTTTATAGCCCCTGTAATAATGTAAGGACTTTAAGGGTGGTCACCCAGTCCTGGAGACAAGAAACTGGGGGGGTGGGGGTGGGGGTGGGACCATGCAGCTCAGAGTCTGGGTGGTTTCCTAAGCCCCAAGTCCTGGGTATGGGTGCTGTCAAGGAGATTCAAGTCCCCTCGTCTAGACCGCAGATGTGGCACCCCAATTGGGTGCTGAGCCCTGTGTGTGCATGTGTGTGGGATGAGTGTGGGGTAGGGTGAGATGTATGGAGACTATTTAAATATGTACTGTAGATGTAGGTCCTTGAACTGAGGAGTACAGAGTTTGAAGCTGAGGTAATCGCGGGACCCTGGTATAAGGGGCTGAGGCATGGGGTAAGAGGGAACTTAGTATGTGGGTTTATGACAACAACTTCCACCACGCCACATCCCCCCAGGTCTTCCATCATGCCCCCTTTAGTAATTTCTGTGCTGTTCCTTAGGGCCTACACGTCATTTCCTTTGCATCTATTACTCATGTCTCCAAGATTTGTTTCACCTCTTTCTCTGAAAGTTAGAGGTTGGCTGTAGGGCAGGATACTATCCTGCACCACTAACAATGAGCACAGAGCTGACCACTAAGAAGATATGGGCAATGCTTTCCTGAAGGAAGGGGTTAATGAAAGACGCTGGGAACTCAACCACCAGTAGTTACAGACTACTGTATATAGCATATGGCAAATAGCAAAACATACAGCATATAGCAGGTCCAGACAGACGTAACCATACAGGAAGTGAATGTTCAGATTTGAGAAGAAGGTTGCTCACGGTGATATAGGCCTGTAGTCCCAACACTTGGGAGGCTGAACGCAGAAAGATCATAAGCTAGAGGCCAGTTTGGGCTGCCTAATGAGACTCTTGTCAAAACACACACTTGGTTGGTGCTGGGTGTGGTGGCATACATTTATTTATTTGTTTTCGTTTGATTGGTTAGTTGGTTTTTCGAGACCGGGGTTTCTCTGTGTAGTCCTGGAACTCACTCTGTAGACCAGGCTGGCCTCAAACTCAGAGATCTGTTTGCTACCTCTGTTCCCAGATGCTGGGATTGAAGGTGTATGCCACCACAACAGGCCAATGGTGGCACATGCTTTAAATCCCAGCCCTTGGGAGGCTGAGGCAGCAGATCTCTATGATCTCAAAGGCTAGCCTAGTCTACATATTGAGATCTAGGCACACCAGGGCTGTATAGTAAAATGTCTCAGAAAGAAAGAAAGTAAGGAAGAGGGAGAGAGAGAAAGAGAGAGAGAGAGAAAGGAAGGAAGGAAGAAGGAAGGAAGGCAGGAAGAAAAGAAGGAAGAAATACATAAGTATGATGGCATAAGTTCTCATCTCCAGCACCCACATAAAAACCCCAGGATTGGAAAGCGTGAGATGTAAGCAAGGGAACCCTTGGAGCTTTCTAGGTCCAGGTTCAATAAGACATCTTGTCTCAAAAAAATAAGGTGGAGAACAGATGAAGATGTCTGACATTGACCTCTGCCCTACACACACACACACACACACACACGGCCACAGCAACAGCATCCTCGGAGTCCGCTGGATGAATGCCTGGTGTGCGTAAAGCCAGTTCTTTGCAACAGACCTTGAAGCACCTGTAAAGCTGTGCAGCTGTGCATCCGTCCTGTGTAAGAACAAGTGAGGTTTCACATAGCTCTGGATTGTCAGTAAACAGATTGTTCCCACACACCACAGGATACCATCTGTTGCTCAAACACAGGAAAACCCATGCACCCATGAAAAGGTAGGAGCCATCTGTGCTGTAGCATAGAGACTGTATTATGAAAGTTTAGAAACGGATGAGGTCAATTTCACTTGGAGGAATAAGGAAGGTTTCATAGAGACAGGTGACACTAGGCTGGCTTTGGAGCAATGGTGCTATTCCCCATATGCACAATGCTTTTTCTCTCTCCTTTTCAATTTTAATCTTCATTTACTATTTTAAATTTTTCATTACATTTACTTATTTAGATGTATGTGCACATGAGTATGGGCTCTCATACCACAGTGTAAATGTGGAGGTCAGAAGACAACTTGTGGGACTCAGTTCTACAGAGATATAACTTAAGTTGTCAGGCTTGGTGTTAAGGGCCTTTTCCCTTGGACCATTTCGCCATCCCTTATTTTTTTTAATCTACTTATTTTGCTGTGTTGGTGGTAGAACCCAGGACCTCACTAATGCTAGCACGTGTTGTCATGGCTGAGGTACACACTCCCAATCCGGTAGCCGTGGCTAACTCCTCATATGGATCCTGTTACTCTTTCACTGGACCTGGGTGTGTGCATGGGACTCTTTTTACACAACTCTCCAACCAGACTACTTACTACCAGGAGGCATCTCATGAGAAGAAAGTCCATCTGCCATCCTATGGAGGAGTAAGAGGAGAAAAAAACAAGGAGGAGGAGAGGCACACTGAGGGGGGGGAAGGAAGGTGCTGATGGAAGCTACGAAGAAAGTGGGCTGATTGTACCGGAAGGTTTGTGAATGGGGAGCAGTGGATGACGCGCCTAAGAAAGGGGGGCTAAGGAATTATCTGGATTCACGTTTTGTTTGGCTGAGGAATTTGGTCTCGGCCTGCAGAGAGAGAGAGGCTGGCACAGCTGTGTTCAGAAAGCCATTCTGGCAGTGGCATGGGGCCAGGCTGGGCTTGGAGAAGCTGGTAAACCAGCCAGACAACTGTCTGGGGCAACAAGTGGCAAGGCCTATGAGCAACCGGAGCACTTGGCAAAAACATCTGTTCAACACTCATCCCACCATCTCTCAGGGCTGTCTTTTGACAGCCTGATAGCCCTGGGTCTGTAGCTTCTTTGACAGCAGACTGTTTGCTGCCTCTCTTGTGGCCTCTGGGCTGACAGGGTTCTTAGCAGGTGCTCATTATATATCTGTGAAGTTACTGAATAGGGCAGTGAAGGAAAAGGACAATGGGTGTACAGAGAGCGGAACAGATTTCCGGAATAGCATCCTGCTTAGCAAGTGTCAGATCCTGAGGCCTGAGCATTGGCATGATGTGTGTGCATGTGGTGTGTGTGGAGAAGCTGATGTGTGTGCAGGAGGTGTGTCCATCTTGAGATGCTTGCCTTCGGGCTGCCATTGTTCTGTGTGGTCGGGGAGAGCATCTAAGAGCTTTTGAAGATTTTGAGGGGTGGCTGTCAGATGGGGAGACCTTGCAGTGTGTACCATCCTTAGATGCCTTAGGGGAGTATGTGAAAAGGCCCTTTTTAGGTTGCAATTGACAGAAACTCAAAGTAAGCTTAGGAAAAAACAAAACAAACAAACAAAAAACAGGCTACGTATTAGTTCATGTTATCCTTTTCTGGACAGCCATGAGATTCTAGCATGGTCAGGTTCTCTTTCTTCCTGTGATTTCTGTTCCTCTCCACACATCAGCCTCATTCATGCACCTGGCCTCTGGCCTCCCTAACAGGAAACACAGCTGCCAGTAGCCTGGGTTTCCCATAAGAAATGAAGATATCACCCTGAAAGGAAGGGACAGAGATCATTTCTCCCAGGAAAATCCAAAGGCTAGACTGAGGAAAGAGGTTGATCTGGTGTCTCCATGGCAATCAGGAATAAAAATCATCACCACCAAGCATCAAGCCTATGTTTGCTGCCCCAAAAACAGGGCATCTGATTTTGAGTTAATCTTTCTTCTGTTGTAACTTACTTAGAGTGGATTTGACAAAAGCAGTTGGTAGCATAACAGCCATGCTGACGGTGATGGGGCAATGGTTGCTTCTAAACAGCTGGTGACAGGATAAAGTTGAAAGCTAAACAAAGTAACTGATAAGCTATTTTTTCAGGCTTTTAAAAGAAGAAAATTCTGACACGCGCATGAATGCAAGTTGAGGGCACTGTGCTAAGTGAAATAAGCCAGACATTAAAAGGGTAAGATGTGCAACTCTGCTTTTAGGAGTTTACTTAAAAGAGCTGAATTCATAGAGACATGATGGGAGATGTCATTCTGTATATGTTCCTCATACTGGTTAATAATAAAGCACTGTTGGCCAATAGGAAAGGAAGATAGGAGGGACTAGGAGACAAGGAGGAAATAGGAAGTAGTAGGGAGGAGTCAAGATGAGAGAGACTGAAGAAAACAGTATGCCGCCGGCTCCCGGTAAGAGAAATACATAGATCAGCAGAAATGGGTTAATAATTAAAGGCAGGGCTAGTCAATAAGAAACAAGTAACCGGGCCAACAGTATTGTATCAAATACAGAGTCTCTGTGTGTTATTTGGGGCTGGTGGCGTGGAGGCAGGACAAGACCAGCGGTGGCGGGCAGAAAAAACCATACTCGTTACAGAGACACAAAGTGGAGCGATGGTTGCCTGGTGCCATAGACAGGAAAAATGACAGTTACGACGCTTAATCAGTACTAAGTTTTAGTTCTTTAAGCTGTAAAAGTCTGGGAGCTTGTTTGCACAATGATGTGACTATGCTAAGCGCTAATGCCAGTCCACGTGGAAATTACTGAGAGGGTAAATTGTGCACTAGTTGGAGATGTGGCTTGTTTAGTAAGTGCTAGCCTACCATCCACAAAGTCCTGTGTCCAATCCCCAGCATTGCATTGTGGCCCATACCTGTAACCAGCACTGGGGAGGGGAAGGCAGGAGGATGGCAAGTTTAAGGTCATCTTGGCTACAAGTACGAACTAGCCTGGAATATGTGAGACCCGTTTGTCTTTAAAACAAAATGAAGACTCTCTACTTGAAAATTAAGGCATTCTCACTGGGCAGTGGTGGCACACACCTTTAATCCTACCACTCGGAAGGCAGAGGCAGGCAGATCTATATAGAGGCCAGCCTGGTCTATAAAGCTAGTTCCAGGACAGGTTCCAAAGCCATAGAGAAACCCTGTCTCAAAAACCCAAAAAGAAAAGAAAATTAAGGCATTCTACCACCCTCCCCCCACTATTCAAACCTATATTCCTAGCTGTCCAGGAATGGAGGCAGGAGCTTGCCAAGCCTGGGCTTTAGAGTGCATTCCAGGCCAGAGTGAATCCTTGGGTAACTTCGTGAGAGGCCGTCCCCCATCTCAAAATGAGATATTAAAAAGGAGAATCAACTAGAGAAAGAGCTCAGCTGTCAGTCAAAAAGTGTGTGCATTTGTGAAGTTCTGGGTTCTATTACCAGAAATACACACAGACATAAGAAAAAAAGAAACTGTCAATTAATTCTTAAAGTACAAAATGATTTTTTTGAAGGATTTTTGTTTTATTGTAACAACATTGAGCAGAAGAACAAATACAGACGTGCAGTGAAACCCCAAAGTCCAGTGAACCGCACTTTATCTTTTAGAGTTTCAGGTTCACAGAAGCAAAGCTGTGCACACTAAGCAGTCCTGGTCAAGGTGTGGTCCCGTCATGTTGGGACCCAACACAGTCTCAGCTCCGGTCTCTCTGAGAAGCTGTCAGAACTGTGAGAAATCTCTTTCTGGGGCCAGTTCCTCTTGTGGCTAGTGCCAGGCTTCAGGCTTTACCTTCTTCTAGCATGAAGCCTCTAGGAAAATTCCAATTTCTTAGTCTCTATTGCTTCAGTAATATGGTAGACAGAGGGGAGGGGCATAAGTGCGTCTCTCTTCCAGGCTACTAATAGAAGGTTCTGCTCCACAGGCATGCAAGAAATGGGCTTCTCCTCCCCAGTGTCCCAGGACTGCAGGTGTATGCTCCCGCCTAGTGGTTTACTTAACTAACTAACTAACTAACTAACTAACTAACTAACTAATTAATATGGGAGATAGAGTCTGGCCTGAAACTCACTCTGTACACCAGGCTGGCCTTGAGCTCCACAGACATCCATCTGCCTCTGCCTCCAGGGTGTGTCACCACGCCTGGCCAAGGTTGATTATTTGCTTTTGTTTGGTGGTTTCTTCTCTTTTCTTGTCAGTGATGCAAGATGGTACACACTAAGTCAGCATCCTACCTTCTAAGTATACTGTGATGTAGGCAGCATCCTTTCCCAAGTCAGTAGAGATCTTTAGAAGTGAAAACTATACCAATGGTGATGGAAATTTTCTCACACTAGTCAGGTGATTGGAGAGTGATGGGAAGGTGTTCCCTGGGGTGTGCCTTCAGGTTACATCAAGGCCAAGCTTGGGAGAAGCGTCCTGGATTGCCAGACATGGTGGTGGTGGATGGAAGAATCAGAGATCCTTAGTTGTAAGTTACAGGGTCTCAGCATATCTCAAACTGCCACGGGCAGGAGCAAACGCCAGGAAAACCTGCCGAGGTCATGTGCACCAATGTTAGGACAAAGCACAAGGAGAGCCTTGGCAGGTTCTATGGCAGATGAGGGTAACGGGAGGGGGGGGGATACAAACATGCCAGGCAGACAGCTTAGTGAGAAGTTTTATTAGAAAGGGAAAGAAGGGGTAAGGAAAGAGAAAAAAGTTAAAGAGAAAGAGACAGAGAGAGGACAGAAGAGAAGAGGGAGACAGGAAAAGTCCTGTGTGCCCCAGGGGAACAGCAGGAAAGAGAAGAGCCAAAATGACTTTTGAAAACAAGAGGTAATTCAGAAGGAAATAGTCTAAATACAAATCAGAGTACTTTTAGGCTTTTAAAAATTATAATTGTTATTATAATTATAACAGTAATATTATTTTGTTTGTTTCTTGAAACAGGGTTTCTCTGTGTAACAGCTCTAGCTGTCCTGGAACTTGCTCTGCAGACCAGGCTGCCTCCAACTACAGAGATCCGCCTGCCTCTGCCTCCCGAGTGCTGGGATGTGACGTATCACCATTCCCAGCTCACAATTATTTTATATCCCTGTGTGCATGTGTGTATGTGGGACACACAGAGCTCAGAAGACAACTTTGTAGAGTTGGTGCTCTCCTTGCACTGTTTCCTGGGGATGGAACTCAGCTCTTCGGTCTTGGCAGCAAGTGCCTTTATCTGATAAGCCATCTTGCCAGCCCGAAATGATCATTTTTATGGTTCTTCCTACATCTTACATTATCTTCAGGTGAAGATTCACAGTGATAGATTGATAGATTCTAAACATTGCAAGATCCAAGGCTGGCAAGTTACACACACACACACACACACACACACACACACACACAGGCACACACACAGTTGTTTTCTTTCTTACCCATGTTTGACATATGCGCTGAGTTGCCCCCAGAGGATCATGTGCTGGAATTCTTCATTCCCATTCCTAGCGTGTCAGTGATGAGGCAGCAGAACCTTTACTAGCCTGGTAGAACCTACTTAAGTCTGGCTACAGAGGGGAGATGAACTCTGCAGGGATGGGCGCTTGAGCAGTGGGACTAGATCGGTTCACCTGTGGGGTAGAGTTTTACACCCCCACACCCTGCACTCCCCGCTTATGCTGGGGATGGATCCCCAGAGCCCCTGGACTCCAGACCAGTATTCTGCCACTAAGTGCATCCCTAGCCATTGGTTTGTTTGAAACAAGGTCTGACAGTCGTGTGCCTCCCCATACCCCAACAAGTCTAAGCATGGCTGACCCCTCCCTTGAATCCCTGATTCTTTCTTACTGTGGGGTGGAGGAGCTATTGGGATTGGAACCTAAGGTCATCTGTGTGCTGACTCCATCACAGGCCCTGTGCATCTGTTTCACAGCTGTTGCTCGCCTCTTCCTCGGGCCCCACTGCTGCTGCACATCCCTGTGGTGTCATGTGCCACAAGCCATCTCCAAGCAGTCAAGCAGATGCTGATGCTGACCCTCAAGAACTAAACAAACCTGATGGGTGGTGTCCTTTGGCCAATATAGGCAGGAAGACAGGGTGGGACTAGAAGATGAGGGAGAATTCTGGGAAAGGCAGGCGAGAGAGAGAGACCGAGGAGAGATGCCATGTAGCCACAAAAAGGAGTAACAGATCCGGGCATTCTCTGGTAAGGCAAGACCACATGGAAATACATAGATGGCCCTAGCCATTGGCAAACAGTTTAATAATTAATATAAGTCTTTGTGTGCTTATTTGGGGCTGAAGCGACTGTGGGACCAGGCGGGACAAGAAACTCCAGCAACACAAACCTTCGTTAGTCTCAGCCTTTGGCATTTTGTTAGAGTAATATAAAATACATTAAGATAGACAAGCATGGATGGCAGACCCTGCATCAGGCCCTGGAGATTAAAAGTAAAGGGAGGTAGGAAAGGGTTATTTCATTTCTTCTTTTAGGACTTGGCAGCCTGGAGGAAGACAGGGCCCTGGAGGTACCCTCAGAGCAGGAAGAGGCGAGGGCAAGGGAGGCAAGAGCAAGAACGCTGCACACTGGAGGTTGCCTTTGAGGAAAACCATTGCACTAGATCCAAAGCAGAGGAGGGCATCACAAGCAGGGAACCACGTCGAAGCATATCATGTCGAAGCATATAACTAACTCTGCGATGCCTGCCTGGGGCTGTTGAAATGGCTCAGCAGGTAGAGCACTTACTGCTCTTCCAGAAGACCTGCGTTTGCTCCCAGGCACCTATGCATGTCTGGTTCACAGCTGCTGTTAACTCCTGCAACCACGAGTTCTGACACCCCTCTTCTGAACTGTGCTGGCAGCTGCACTCAAATGTGCACATACCCACACATAGCCACACCCATATGCGTTTCATTTAAAATAAATCTTAAAGAAGAAAGCAAGCAGTTTAAGATTGAAAATAGTGCTCCACCCCACTAACTAGCTTCAAGAAGCAGAGGAGGACAACAGATAGGTTCTTCTCACCCAAGTTAACCTTTTACCTCGGCTTCTTAATGTGTTTTCCACTTTGCGAACATAAGTAAATTGTTTCCTCTCTCTGAAATTCAGTTCCATCATTTGAGAAATGAAACCAATAATGCCACCTGGGATTTTTTTTATGTCATTGCTTTTGTTTATGAATCAAATGAAATAGCGTGTGCTATAGTTTAAAGTTTAGAGCTCTAGGCGAAGATACACATTTGTAATCCCAGCACTTGGAGAGTGGGGACAGAAGATCAGAGGTCAAAGCCAGGAAGGAGAGATGCTCACAGTTAAGATCACTGGCTGCTCTTCCAGAGGACTCTGGTTAGGTTTCCCTCATCCACATGGTGGCTTGCAACCCTTTGGAACTCTAGTTCCAGGGAATCAGACCCCCTTTTGGTGCATAGGCAACACTCACACCTATAAAAATAAATAAAACATTTATAGTTTTTGTTACTTTGATTTTGAGACAGGGTTTCTCTGTGTATCCCCTGGCTGTGGAACTCAATCTGTAGACCAGGCTGGCCTGGAACTCAGAGATCTCTGCCTGCCTCTGCCTCTAAAGTGCTGGGATTAAAGGTGTGCACCACCCTGCCTGACCAAAAAAAAATTCACGGAGTTCAAAGCCTTGGTTACATAACAAGTTCTAAGCTATGGGCTACATGAGACCCTGTCTCCACTCTAGAACTCACTCTAGAGTTATATGTCTATGAAGAGTATCTAAGCAGTGGACCTTGGGTGACCGGTGGAGAAGGGCTTGGGAACTAAAGGAAGAAAATGCAATTAAGAAGTAGCTCTTGGGCCAGAGCTGCTGCTCCCAAGGCTGGGTGCTGTTTCCCATGAGTGGTACCTGGTGCCTGGTGCACAGTGCCTGGTGGCAGGAACAACAGGATTTATCTTCTCCAGAGAGCTCCATGTAACCTTCCCACTCTGCAATCACTGTTCAGAGCTTTTCCCTGAGGAGTAGCAAGGGTGCCAGAGTCTCTGAGTAAGTGGTAATGGAACAGAAATTAGGAGCTGGCTGGGTTATAGTTTAGCATCCCAGTTCTTGACTTTGAAGCCTTTATGGAGCCCTGAGAATTGAGTCATACTTAAAAAGCCCACACATGAAAAACTCACCATTAGGAACAAAATTCATCTGGAGCCAAGGCATGGCTGACATTAGAATAGAATTCCAGATGGCTTAAAGATTTGCATGTAAAACACGAAACCATGAAAATAGTAAAAGAACATAGGTGGATGTTTATAGTTCTGGAGGAAGGAGGAGTGTGAAAGAGGGTGTTCTAAGTTTAGCACCAAAGGTAAATAAAGACAGAATGATACCAGCTGAGGAGAAGAAGACTTCTGCAAAGCAGAAGGCTAAACCAGACCTCTGAAGTCAGAGTTAACAGGCACGAGGATGAGGGCCCTGCTCCATTCCCTGGAGTAGTTTATTGGGCAACTCCATTTGGAGTATCCAAGGCAACCACCCTCTCCCTCCTCCTGCTGCACTTGGACTGATTAGTCACTCTAGCCAGTGCCCCAAGCAACAAGTACTCTCACTCAGAGTAAAGAATTGTCATACCCAAAGCCAGGCCCTTTTTATTCAAGACACTCTCTCTTTATATATGCACATGTGTACATGTATGTATGTGTGTACACATATGCACATTTACATATATAAGTACACACACACACACACACACACACACTCCACCAGCACATTCTATTCCTCCTGAAAATATACTGTATGGAGGACCAGTAGACAGAAAAAAAAGCACACAATTGAAATTGAATTCAGTGAATAAAAGCAATGGCTGTTCTTCCAATGGAACAGGATTCAATTCCCAGAACCCAACTGCTGACTCACAACCATCTGTAACTCTAGCTCCAGGGATCCAACACCCTTTTGTGGCCTATGAAGGCATAAGTCATACAAGTGGTGGACAGGCATACATACAGGCCAAGCAAAACATCTATACACACAAAATTTAAAAGAAAAATAAAATAAGGTAAGCCAGGTATGGTGGCACACATTAAGAGGCAGAGCCAGATAGATCTCTCCAAATTCAAGGCCAGCCTGGTCAACACAGGGAGTTCTAGGCCAACTAAGGTTACATAGTGAGACTTTGTCTCAAAAAAAAAAAATAATAAATAAATTAAAAGATGAACAGGCTAGCCGGGCTTTGGTGGCACATGCCTTTAATCCCAGCACTCAGAAGGCAGAGGCAGGTGGGTCTCTGTGAGTTTGAGGCCAGCCTGGTCTACAGAGTGAGTTCAGGACAGGCTCCAAAACAATAGAAAAACCCTGTCTTGAAAAACCAAAAACAAAAACCCAGCCTAGAATGTAGCTCAATGGAAACATACCACCACCTCCCAAAATATCAGTTAGAGAGTTACTAAGTAAATTACTGAGTAAAATGAATATATGAAGCAAAGTGGGAGAATCTACTGTGAGAGATAAGAACATGACATGCCAAAATATGTCACTTTGGCACACTGGTCATTTTGACCTAAAGACAACTGAGGAAAAAAAAAAAAAATTGGTTCTCCAATTGGCCCAAAAGTCAGGCCACATGTTCATAAAGACAAAAATATTTCCCTTCTCTCTAGGCAAAAAAAGAGCAAAGATTAACACTGAAGGCAACTGGAGGTGGCTTAACCTAGACGTAGTCTCAGAGGAAGCATCCAGGCCAGCTTCACTGACTAGCTTTATCTGCCTTCTCAGTTTCCTGCCTTTTCTTTCTTCTCCTTCCTCCTCTTCCTCCCCCCACCTCCTTGGGCTTCCTTGAAGAAGAAATTTAGCCAAGTTGAAAGCCAGACTTTTGCAAAGTAGTCAACATGTTCTGCTTTTTCTCTCTGCAAGAAACATCTGCAGAGGTTTCCCTTCAGGAATGTGCCTGCTTTTGAGTTTTTAGCCTCAAGAACGCTAGCGTTTTAACTTCATTGTAATCTAACCTGGGGAAAGGACATTGAAGCATGAGAGCCTCTTAGCATTGGTGACATGGTATCAGGACTTGGAGTGCTGGTTTCACTACTTTCAATTTATAATCCCAAGGGTCTCTCTCTCTCCCCACCCTCCCTGCCCTGAACTTCCATTTCCTTGTCAATAAAAATGGGAGCATACTTGCCTAGCCCTGAGGATAGTTCTGCCCACTAAGAGCATAGAATGGTGAAGCCGTGTTCTGAGGCTATTAGTTCTAACCAAAATGTCAGAATGCAAATTCCTTCCAGAGCCAGAAAGACAATGTGGTTTTGTAAAGTGGCTATCATACAATGCAGGAGAATGGAAAGGACTCTGGCTTGACAACATGCTTGAGAGACAAACTTATTTCTGGTTTTCCAGCTTGTGTCTCCCTCTCTAAGCAAAAATGAGACTAATTAGATCAAAGCAACTCTTGAAGTTGATGTAAAATCAGACCTTTTTCCCCCCTGTTGTGGGTTGAATT
Organism: Phodopus roborovskii; assembly: GCF_943737965.1. NCBI lineage: Eukaryota > Metazoa > Chordata > Mammalia > Rodentia > Cricetidae > Phodopus > Phodopus roborovskii. The sequence continues at coordinate 20,203 of NW_026125078.1, forward strand.
TTGTCCACATTCACCAAAAAAAATCTTTTAAAATGAAAGACATGTTGAACTCCTACCTCACAAAACCTCAGCCAGGGACTTATTTGGAAATATGGTCATTACAGATGTAATTACTTTTAAGTTGGAATGAGATCATACTGCAGTGTCCTGGCCATGAAGATACACACACACACACACACACACACACACACACACACACACACACACACGAAGAGGCCAGGTGTCAATGGAAGCAGAAATTGAAGCAACATTCCTCTAGCCAAGAAATGCCAAGGATTGAGTGTCCAGGAGCTAGAGAGGGACACAGCATGGATTTCCTCTAAAAAGATGCCAACCCTACTGATACTTTCTTTTTAATGTAATATGCAACACATTAGCTTACTCCATAGAATTTAACAACTCATTCTGTAGGTGAGTGTATCTCAGAGTGTGCCTGCAGTTACATTAGGGGGTTATTCACTTATTCACCAGCACTACAAATGGCTGCATTATTGACCATACTCCATTCTCAGCACTCTTCCCTACAAGCAACTTCATCTTCCTGCTTCTCTTTCTGCACCCTTTCTCAGAGATGACTTCTTCCTCCCACACCAGGCACACAGAGTACCCATGGCTTTGGCCATTGGTTCTATTAGTCTATATTTTCCTTCTCAGAGATAGGAGTGTCCATTCATTAAAAACTACATGGGTTGTTGGAGTCCATTCCCTATGGTGGGATGCCGTGTTCAGCCTTAATGTAGGGAGGGGGGGGCTTGGTCCTGCCCCCAACAATGTGCCCAGGCTTCATGGACTCCTCATGGGGAGTCCTTACCCATTGGGAGGAATAGATGGGGGATGAGCTGAGGGGGGAGTGAAAGGGGGAGAGGAGGGGTGGAAGGAAGAACTGTGGAATATAACATGAAATTTTTTTTAAAACTACATTGGATTTGGGCTGGAGAGATGTCTCAGAGTTAAGAGCACTGGCTGCTCTTCCAGAGGACCTGGGTTCAGTTCCCAACACCCACATGGCAGCTCACAACTGCAACTCTAGTTTCAGGGGATCTGACACCCTTATACAGACATCTGAGCAGGCAAAAAACACCAATGCACAAAACAAATTGTACATTGGATTCTACTTCAGTTTGCCTTCCTTTAACAGCTGTGGGTACAGGGAAGTTTCTTTTCTGATCCAGTTCTAGGTGACAGTTAGGTGTGGTGAGGGAGAAGCATGGAGCAGCTTCTGGTCAGGAAGCAGGGAGCTTAGAAATACTGGCACTCATCTTATGCCCCTTTTCTTATGCAGCCCACGACCCAGCCAAACCCAGGAAGGTCCCTGCTGATACGACTTACATTTATGAGTGTTATGGCTACATGTATGTTTGTGTTCCTGGTGACTGTGTAGACTAGAAAAGGGAGTTAAGTCCCCCTGGAACTGGAGTTACAGATATTTATGAGTCACTGCATGGGTGCTGGAAATAGAATCTGGGTCCTCCAGAAGAGTAGTTAGTGTTCTTAACCAATGAGTCATTTCTTTAGACCCCCACCTTACTCTCATCCAAAGATGAGAAAATGAGTTTTTATCTTTTGAGACGGGGGGTCCCACTCTGTAGCCCAGGCTGGTTTGAACCTCACTCTGTAGTCCAGGATGGCTTGAAACTCATGGCAATCCTCCTGCCCCAGCTTCCTAAGTGCTGACACTGCAGATACAAACCCCCATGCCCAGCACACACACTACCTCTCTAACAATAAATGGTTGTTAGTCAGGTGAGAAGAAGGAAAGAATGATGGCATATTAGACTAAAGGAGAAAGGTGACAAGAACGAGGCCCAGAAGCCAGGTGTGATAACAGCCTTTGGGCTTGAGGCAAGAGGGAGGTCAAGGTCACCCTCAGCTACATAGCAAGTTCAAGACCATCCTGGTTACATGAGACCCTGGGAGAGGGGGAAAACACTTAGAAGGGAAATGGTGGTACTGCATTAATCCCAGTGCTCAGAAAGCAGAGGCAGGAGGCTCACTATAAATTCAAGACTATCTTGATTTACAATAGAGTTATGGGAGCTGGGCGTTGGTGGTGCAGGCCTTTAATCCCAGCACTCGGGAGGCAGAGGCAGGTGGCTCTCTATGAGTTCGAGGCCAGCTTGGTTTACAGAGCGAGTTCCAGGACAGCCTCCAAAACAATACAGAGAAAGCCTGTCTCGAAAATCCAAACCAAACAAAACAAAACAAAAAAACAAACAAGCAAAAACAAACAAAAACAATAGAGTTATGGGTGTACATATCAATACCTCAAAGATATTTTCTTAAAAGACATTCAGATAACTTGGGTGGTAGACAAATGTGATAGTAATCACTAAGCCAGGAAAAACCAGAAAAGGAAGAAATGTAAAGAAAAAAGGAAAAGGCTAATTCAGTCTTGGACGTGGAGAACCTGAGGTACTTACAGGCAGAGGTGACCAACAGAGCATTTCCAGAGTATTCTAAGAACCTGAGTTCCAGGAGGAATAGTTGTTTCAGGAAAAGAGGATGTCCCAATCTCTAGAAGACAGAGCCTGGGGCAAGGATTATATACCCAAGCTTTCAGAGAAGTGAACCGAGTTTGGGAAACAATGCAAAATACTCAGAGGAGCCAGAGGCCATTGGCAGCAGCTAGCTGGGCCTCTGGACTCTACAGTCATGTGCTCACATGATTGACTGTTCTGCAAGCTGCTTACCATCTGTACCTGGGACCAGGTCATTTGTATTGGACAGATTGATTTTTCATGGTTGTAGAGTCTGGAAAGACCAAGGCCAAGATTCTTGAATCTGGTGGGGCCTCTTTGCTGAGGCACTGGGTGGGGTGGCAGAGGGCAGAAAGGCAAGAGAACTGTGAGAAAGCATGGGCTCAACCTCCAGTCTCGGAGCCTGTGGTAGCTGCATTCATGCATGCATGATGAGCACTCCCTGTTAGGCATACCACTCAACATTGCTGCATTTGTGATTGATCTACCACATAATTCAAACCAAGCCCAAAGAAGACAGGAGAGGGGCGGGGTAGGGAAGGGCACCAGACAGCGAAGGCTGCCTGCTTCAGGAGCCTTTTCCTATTGTCTCTTTGCTTCCAGGAACATATGAAGGATGAGGATGATCTGGTTTATTCAACACCGTCCAGTGTTGCAGCATATCTGGTGGCCTTGGCCTTCACTGCCCCAAACACTGATGCTGATTCCGAAACAAGGAGTGTGGGAAAGCAGGGAACAGGGACCATCTCTGAAGGCTGGAGCAAGATTCAAGCTCAGCCAAACAACTGCTGCTAACTGCTTCCAACCGAGAGGGACTCTTTGTCTACTTACTGTGTGCGTGCATGAGTGGCACATCTGTGGAGGTCAGAGGATGAGTCTGTTCTTTCCTCCCTAATATGAGTTCTGGGAATTAACTCAGGCTGTCAGGCCTGCTTTGCCTGCTAACCACTTACCTCCAACCCCCTCTCAGGACACCCGCTGCATATAGGTGGTCTCCCCGGCCCCCTCCCTTCCACCTCTGCTCTCAGCTGCTGCAGAGTCCCAGGTCTGGAACCATTGCAGTCAGCAGCCTGAGCACATGTGTGGTACTAACGTCAAAGCACACCACAGCGTCCTCTGGAGAGGAGGCCAGCCCACGCCATGTGTCCTGGTTTCTCAACCTGGAAACTCTTCTGCCTGCACTGTTACTCATGCCTGGAGCATATGTCCTGCTCTTTTTGCTCTCCGCTGACACCTCTTCTGTCTGACTGTGATAAAACTGCTCTTCCAGTCAAAGCTGTGTGGGGAACTCATCCCAGCTCTCACAGTGCAAACCCGGGCAAGGCTGGGGAACTGGAGATGACAGTGACTCAGATTTACACCACAGCTGCAGGAACAGAATGGCAGTGTGAGCCTGTTGAGGAGGACCTGCCCTGAGTGGCTGCCCCTGGAAGGGGACACAGTGTCAGTTCATCTGCTAACTTGGGAGGATATAACGGCTCTCACTGGAGCCTGGCATTTGCCAGTCACTGGACTAAATTGTCAGGTTTTAGTTGCTAGCCCCATAGTCATCTGAGGAGAATGAGGTCACAGGTCAGAGTTCCTCCATGAGATTCCAATACTCTGGAATATGGCAGCTTCCATAGTGGACTGAGCCACAAAAGGTAGTTTCTGGCTGAGGGCTGCTTAGTGTGTACCAGACCCTGGGTTCCATCACCAGCAGGACAAGCAAAATAAAAATAAACAAACTCAAACCTGTGGGACATGCCCACGTGTTATCACTACCCTCCACCCAATCTCCCAATACCAGAAGCCCCATCAAAATCCAAATAGCCTGGAACTCGAGGCTGGCTTCACACAGATCCATTTGCCTCTGCCTCCTGAGTGCTAGGATCCAAAAATGTGTGCTACTCATGAACTGCCCTCCTCTCAGACTTTAAAACAAAGCTCAGGATCATGGCTAGCCCTCAAGTAGATAAGAGCTGAACTAGGTGGAGTCAAATCAGATACCAAGGAATGCGGCTCGTTCACCCAATGGCCTCCCTCTCTTCTTCCTTAAAAATAAATAAATAATGTGTGGGGGGAGCACTGAGTGGTGCTTGTCTGGGTCCAGAGAAGCTTGGCCTCTGATATCACTTCCTCCTAGAGCTGAAAGTCTCCAAGGGAAGAAAATACATCTCTGAAGCCCTGGAAGCTTGTCTTAGGGTTTTTTATTGCTGTAAAGAGACATCATGACCAAGGCAACTCTTATAAAGGAAAGCATTTCACTGGAGCTCACTTATGGTTGAGAGGTTTAGTCCATTATCATCATGGCAGGAAGCAAGGCAGCATGTGCCAGACGAGGTGCTGGACAAAGGGCTGAGAGTGAGTGCTACATCCTTTTTTTTTTTTTTTTAAACTGGGAAGGGTGATCAGCACACAACTTGGTGGGTTGTTTTTTTGTTTGTTTGTTTGGTTGGTTTTATGATTTATTTTTTATTATGTATACAGTGGTCTGTCTGCATGTACCCCCTGCAGACCAGAAGAGAGTATCCAGACCTCATTACGGATGGTTATGAGCTACTACATCATTGCTGGAAACTGAACTCAGGACCTCTGGAAGAGCAGCCAGTGCTCTTAACCACTGAGCCATCTCTCCGGCTCCAAGTTCTCACCCCTTGAGCCAAAGGCACAAGGAAGTAAACTGAGACACTTGGTGTTTCTTGGGCTTAGGGGATCTCAAAGTCCACCCCCACCATGACACACTTCTTCCCAGAAACTGCACCTACTTCAGCAAAGTCACACCTCCTAATAGTGCCACTCCCTGAGAGCCTATGAGGGCCATTACATTCAAACTACCACAGAGCTCTGTATCAACCAGCTACCAGCTACCCTGGCACAGTTCCCTGGAAGAACCTCAGCATCCTGCCGGCCACAAAGCTTCAAAGCTGCAAGCCAGGCATGTCCAGGCAGAGCAGACACCAACGGACCCACTTGGTGAAGGTGGAGTGGGGCTGGCCCAGCAGCTAGGCTGTCTTGCCCACAAAGAAAGGAAGGAGAAGAAAGAACAGGGAGAGTTAGGAGGGATGCCACCAGAAAGGCAGGGCGTGGAAGGGAATCCAGGGAAGCCTGACCCCAGGTAGGCAGAAGAAAAGTGGGGGGATGGGGTGGGGGTGGGGAGACGTGTAAGCCCCATGTTTGCCACCTGGCACTGAGACCCCTGCCCACACCTCCATCTGCATCTCTTCTCATGCCATGCCTAACTCTTTCACAGAACTGCTTACAGACAGATCCACTCAACATCCAGACTAATGTATTGTTATGTGCTTTGGGATGTGCAGTCTTCTATCTGAATTGCTTCTTTATTTATGTAGCTGGAGGCTTCCTAGGAAATATCACCTTCTCCAAGGTGATCATATTCACCAAGTCAGACAGAACTGCACCTGCCTCTGCTACAATCCACAGGTCTCAGGCATGGTGGTACTGAAAGATTTTAGTTTGCAAGAGAAAGGATGTAGGAAAGGGGCAGGAGAATAATTCTTGCACGCAGAATGTAGAAAATCATAAGGCATGAACATTGACATGGGAGGAGACAAACAGAAATTATGAAAACAAGAAAGTTACTATGGTGAGGGGGCTAGCGGTCATGCTAGGCTGATTCTGTTAAATAGGGCTAGTAACTGAATCACCAATCTCTTGTGAAATAACTGAAATCTCTCACAGGTCTTGGCCCACAGAACAAGGAAACAGGCCCCCAACCCTGGAGCAAATGATTCCAGATGAACAGCCCTGTTTGGGTCACTCCTGGCCAACGGACAGTCTGGGGACTTTCCAAGTCATTCTATGGTTTATCCTTTGAATAAGAACACGTCATACCTGGGTGATGTCTCAAACATGAGATCATACTTTGTAATCAATCAGCTTGTGCCCCATGCATGTATGCTGATTGCGGTCTTTCTCTATAAAAAGAGAACCTAAACCCTTTGGGGGGTGTGCAGCTTTCCCCGAGATTGCTGTCACCTGAGTGCACTCGTTCAATAAACACCTCTTGCTTGTTGCATCTCCTGGTTTTGGTGTTTGTGTTGTGAGGCTCTCCCATTGGCCCATCAGGACCCCAGAATTAGGATCCAACAGTACACACATTTAATACCAGCACTCAGGAAGCAGAGGTAGGCCTGGTCTACAGAGTGAGGTCCAGGATAGCCAGGACTACACAGACTCAGAAAACAAAACAAAACAAGAATCCACAGATGTCTAAGGCTCAATAAAATGGTCATTTATTAGTTCACTATTCTTAAACTTTAGTGTACATCAGAATCCTCCAGTGGGGTTGTTAAAACTCAGATTGCTGACAATGACTCTGAATCTTGGTTCTGACCAGGTATGGTAGCACACACCTTTAATGCCAGCTCTTGGGAGGCAGAGGCAGGTGGATTTCTGTGAGTTTGAGGTCAGCCTGGTCTACAGAGTGAGTTCCAGGCCAGCCAATGCTATAGAGCAAGACCTTTTTTAAAACAAAACAAAAACAAGTTTCTGATTCTTATTCTGATCTAAGTGGAGAGTTGATTTTGCTGCTGATCCAAGAAAACACTCAGAGAATCATGCATTTGCCACAAAATCTGTAATTCCTATATATGGTGGGTGTTTATATGTTAACTTATTCATTTCTTGTCTATTTAGGGCATGCTTTGTTCTAGACCTAGACCAGATGTTCACTAATAAGCGAAATGGGCAGAGAATTTGTCCCCACAGAGTTTCCAGTCAACTATAGGAGACAAATTCAGCAAATAAATATGTCAGGAAGATTACAGCAACAGGGGCCAGATAAAAGGTACCCCCATAAACGTGGAAGGAGAGAACAATTCAGATTGTCCTGACTTCCACACGTGACTTCCACATATGCACATACTAAATAAACATAAAAATCTTGCTGGTCAGGGTTCTCTGGAGTCATAAACTTATAGAATGAATCTCTCTCTCTCTGTCTCTCTCTCTCTCTCTCTCTCTCTCTCTGTGTGTGTGTGTGTGTGTGTGTGTGTGTATGTATGTATATGACAATTGATTGGAATGACTTACAGTCTGTAGTCCAACAATGGCTAGTAATGAATGGAAAGTCCAAGAATAGCTGCTCAGTCCTACACAGCTGGGCTTAAATTTTGTTTGTTTGTTTCTCTGTAGTTTTGGAGCCCGTCCTGGAACTCACTTTGTAGATCAGGCTAGCCTCAAACTCACAGAAATCCACCTGCCTCTACCTCCTGAGTGCTAGGATTAAAGGTGTGCACCACCATTGCCTGGCAGATTGAAACTTCTTAAATATCAATGACCTCAACAGGCAATTCTCTTTTTTTTTATTTATTTTTTAATTTTTTTCTTATTTTACATATTGATCACAGTTCCCTCTCCCTCCCATCCTCTCATACCACCCCACTGACCCCCATCCCATCCCCCATCCACTCCCCAGGAGGGTGAGGCCTTCAATGAGGGATCATCAAAGTCAAATCAAGAGATTAACAAATTGAGCATGGGTACCTAACCCTGATATCAGCTAAAGAAATGCAAAAAGAGATTTCACATGTCTATGTGTCACAAATGTATAGCACACACATACCTTCTTTGTGTCTGTCAGGATATCTTGAGATGGTTTCAGTTGGCCTAGCAGGATGAAATTGGCACAGTTCTTCTGAAATCATAGGATACTAAGTCTTAAAGGTCAATAAAATGCCATACTTTTTTCCAAGAAAAGAGCAAGCTGGTAACTGGAGTTGTAATGCAGTTAGAATCCTTGCATAGCATGCAAAGCCTAGGGTTCCATCCTTGGCACTCCACAAACCTGGGATGGTGGAACATGACTGTAATCCCCAAATTTAGGAAGTGGAGGGAGGCACATGGATCAGGAGTTCAGTATCATCCTCACTACATAATGAGTTTGAGACTGGCCTGGGACACGTAGAGAAAAGGGGTGGGGGGAGAGGCTGGTACTTGCCATCACTTTATTTGTAATTCTGACCTGCCCTAAGGAAATCATTGAAATACAAAAATAAACAAAAGACAGCAAAGATAAGCATGAATCCCCAGCTCAGAGCTAATCACAGAAAAATGTTTATGGCTCTGGGCAAAGGTGAAGGCTGGAAACAGCCCAAAAAACTCATCAACCAGAAGCACACATTTGCAGAACAAGCTGTAGCTACACCCTGTAAGTGTCTTTCCTGGGGAATATATTAGCAGCATTGTCTAGAGTGCAGGCTCCAGAGCTTGCAAGGAAACATCTTGATTGAGTCCCTGAGACCAAAGCTCAGTTCTTGGCTTTTCAGGCTTAGAAACAGCTTTTCTAGCTAAGGATGGTCTTTGGGGAAGACTTACTTAGCCTGTTTCTTAGTTCAAAGTGGATGGCATCCCTTTCTAAACAACAACATTGTAGAGCTGCTGGGCCTAAGCATGCTGTCCAGATGGTACAGGAACAGGGAAAGCAAAACTTAGAGGTTTCTTGGTGTGCATCCTATGTGAACAAAAGAAATGAAAAAAAGCTTTGCATGTTTTTGCAGACCTTGGTGAAGCCTAGTGAAATGTCCCTGGGCTATAAGAGACAGTAATTGTTTCTTCAGTGTTTCTCCCCCAAAAGAGACAAGTGACCAATTTGCTCTCCCACCCCTTTCTCCATGCTCACTGATTTTCTTTGTATTAACTCAGGTTTGTTCTTGGCACGGGTGAGGAAGTAATCCAGGGTGGATGTTGCTAAGCCAACCATCATTCCTTCTCTGGGCATATGGCTTTGGGATTGTGCTGATTTTCAAGATATTGCCACTTAGCTCCAAACAGCAGTTCTAACCTATGGATCGCTACCACTTTGGGGGGTTGGACTGCCCTTTTACAGGGATCACATATCAGATATCTTGCACATGAGATATTTACATTATTACTCACAAAAATTGCAAAATTACAGTTAAGTAGCAGCCAAATAATTTTTTTTTCAAGACAGGGTTTCTCTGTGTAACAGCTCTGGCTGTCCTGGAACTCTCTTGTAGACCAGGCTGACCTTGAACCCACAGAGATCCATCTGCCTCAGCATCCTGAGTGCTGGGGATTAAAGGCATGCACCATCACCACCTGGCACAAACAAATAATCTTATGGTTGGGGATCATATGGTTGAGGAAATGTGTTAAAGGGCACACAGCATTAGGAATGTTGAGAACCACTGCTCTAAAGATATACTGTAGGGAAAAGGAATTCCTTTCCCTCCTTCCCTTCTTCTGCTATGGTCTATTCCTATAGCTTGCAGCATCTGGCTCCTACATCATAGACAACTTCTCTAGTATCCAGCCCTTCCGTGGTATCAGCATTGGGCTTGTCAATATCGATGGCTTCTCCATCACCTGCTTACGAGAGCATACAGTGGCCAACATCATCTAAAAGCCAGCTGCTTCCCCAATTATCTTCCCTACACAGTCTAATAGAACAGTAAGTATGGCAGGTACCTCCCAAGTACCTAGAAGATGGATTTCAAGTAAGTTCAACACTGACTACGGTTCAGTGAAGCAAGTCACAATCTCTCCAACAAGACCTAGATCTTAACTACACTAATGATCAGTCTAAGTAAGAATTGGCATTTAAGGGTGAGAACTTTTCAGAATATAGGAAGAGCCTCTGTAAGGAGCCACTGCCCTCCCTAGGACTGGGATAGAGCATCCACAGGGAGTCTGTCTTGGATGCTGTAGTCCAGCCCTAAGCACAGCAGTGGCCACTTACAGATACTCTCTCCATACTCTGAAGAGTTCTCATCCCTACTTGCCAATCCCTCTACTCCTATCATTAGTATAGCTAATACTCCTTTAGGTTAAACCTCCCTGTTATTGTATGGCATCTCTCCTCTGATTGGAACCTAACTGGTAGAGGAACTACCAGCTTATAGTCTAAGTACCTTTCAGCTGTGTGGACTGAAAGTGAAGAAGCTGGTTTTGTAGAGTAAAATTGTTCTGAGTTGGGCATGATGGAACTATAATCCCAGCACTCAGGATGCAGAGGCAGGATGATCAGTAGCTTAAGACTAGTCTAGGTTACATGCTAAATCCAGGTCAGTCTGGGATACAAGAAAGCAAAAAGCAAGACAAAATATAACAATAACAGCTGGAGAGATGGCTTAGTGCTTAGGAGCATTTGCTACTTTTGCAGAGGACCTGGATTTGTTTCCCAGCACCTACACAACAAAATGCAAAAGCCATCTACATCTACTGGTGCATATATACATATATATATATATATATATATATATATATATATACACACATACATACAAGCAGGCAAATATTCAACACATGAAGACATGAAAAAAAATCCCTAAAAACAACAACAAAAAGAGATGACAAAACTTCATGGTAGTCTAATAGTTCTAATAATTAATGTACTCTATCCCCCAACTTAGACTAACTTTAGCACATTTATGTAATTTTGAAACAAAAGGAAGGTTAATCTGTTCTGACTCAGAAAGATACTGTGTCTCCACAGTATTGAAAAATCAGAACATTAAATTTTAGAAATGCACCCTTTGAGATAATAATATTTATAGAAGTAAAAATGAAAAATCACTAAATACAATAATAGATAAATAATGAGGATTTTATAATATTTAAGAAAGTATTCATATTTGTTTTATTTTAAAATATGTATTTACTGTATGTGCACACACACAAGTGTGGAGGGTGCGTGTGTATGTTTGTGGGGTGTACATGGTCCATGGTGTACATTTTTTGGAATCAGCTTTCTTCCATCATGTAGGGTCCAGGGACCAAACTCAGGTCATCAAGCTTGGTGGAAAACCCCTTTACTTGTTGACTACTATATATTTGCTGTTGTTGTTTGTTTTGTTTTTGAGTACAAGGTCAGCTTGGGATATATAAAGTACCAGGCCATCCACAGCACACAAAAGGAAGCCATATCAAACAAAACAAAACTCCAAGTCATGGAAGCCATTGCAATGGGGCTGAGCCTCTGTCTGGATCCCGGGGGGGGGGGGGGGGGGGGAATCACTCACATTAAATGACACAAACTCAAACTAAAACTTGAAGGAAGCAAGAGGTCTCTCTGTCTTAGTTACATTTCTATTATGAAGAGCCACCATGAATTTTTATAGGTTTTATAAGCTTTCTTTTATAAATCTTAATTGGGACTTGCTCACAGTTTCAGAGGGTGACTCCATGACCATCACAGTGGGGAGCATGGAGGTAGGCAGGCAGGCAGGAATGGTGCTGGAACCGAAGCTGAGAGCAAGACAATTGAAGTAGGGAACTGGGGCTGTCATGGGCTTTGAAACCTTACAGCCCACCTCTGGTGAGACTCCTCCTCCAGTAAGGCCATGCCTCCCAAACCTTCCCATAACAGTTCAACCAACCAGGAACCAAGCACTCAAATATATGAGCCTATAGGGGTCATTCTCATTCAGACCACAAGTCTCCAAACACCAGCTTTTCTTAAAAGCACAGTAACACTTGCCTATATGTAAATGACTCACACACACACACACACACACACACACACACAGAAGGAACGAACGAACGAATAAACGAAGAAAGGAAAAGAAAAGCTTCTAGTTGGAGTCGGCATAGTAAACACTGTCCAATGGGAGCTCTTGCTCTGAAACAGAATAGAAAGATGGGGAAATTAAGAAGACATGGGAAGGGAAAGGTTCTTCACCCCCAAATTTGGTTGGAGTCTCTTTCCAATTTAAGACTTAAGAAATCCAACATAACTAACAAAATTTCCAGTAGGGATTGCCATGTTCCTCTTATATACAGGACTTCAAATATAGTCTGTTAAGAATGCATGTTGCTCTTGCAGAAGGTCTGGTTTCCCTCCAAGCATCCACATGGTGCTGCACAACCATTTGGGATCTGGCTCCAACGGATCTCTGATCTCTGAGAACACCAGGGCAGAGGTGTGATGCACATACATACACACAGAGAAAACACACATACAAAATTAAAAAAATCTTTAAAAATTAAGAAAAAAAGAATGTTCAAATGGCAAAATAAATCACACTCAAGTGTTTAGAATATATTACCCAAGAATGGCCTTTTCCCTGCTGTAAATCTGTGACTTTCTAGCAATCACACAAGTTCCATTTACACAGTAAAAGACATGCCAAAACCCCTTATGTAGCCTTTTGTGACCCATGGTTTAATCAGATTGCAATCCTCCCTATGCAAGGCACCTCAGAAATCACCTGTGAAAAAGAAAAAGAAAAAGAAAAAAAAAAAAAAGGATGAAACTGAGGTGTAACTTCAAAAGCCACCAAGATCGTATCCATGGCTACTGTAAAGAAACTTCAGTTGGGGCTGGAGAGATGTCTCAGCAGTTAAGAGAACTGGCTGCTCTTGCAAAGGATCAATGTTTAGTTCTCAGATCCAGTGCCAGTGGATCTGATGCCCTCTTCTGGTCTCTACAAACACTGCATGCAACTGGTACATAAATATATATGCAGATACACATGTACATAAAAGATAAAAATAAATAAATATTTAAAAACAAAGAAAAAAATATATAGAGAGAAAGATTTTCCATTACTAAAAAAAATGTTTCGGTGTGATTCTTTTAGTAATGCATACTCACATTTGGGTTGTACTTTCCTTTCCCTAAGTCAGTCTCCCATCCTCCCTCCTTCCCTCCCTCTCCCCTTACCTCTCATCCTGTACTTAAAACTGTTAAAAATTTCTAGATTGGGGAGCTGGCTCAGTGGTTCAGAGCACTTGTTTTTGTAGAGGAACCAGGTTCAATTCCCAGCACCCACACAACGGCTCACAACCATCTGTAGCCATGCATATGGTATACATACATACACGCAGACAAAATACTCATACATATAAAATACACCTAAAAATTAAAACTATGTTTAAAAAAATCTCTTCGGGTCTTGTTTGTTTTTTTAAGACTATATCTCAGGCTGATATCAAACTTATTATTTAAATTAAGATGTTGTTGAATTCCCCATCTTCTTGCCTCCACCGCCCAAGTGCCAGGCTTACAGGCATGAACCACTATGTCTGTCCCGTGAATGTGGTGCTCACACACAGGGCAAACATTCTACAAACTGGGCCACATTCCTAGCCCCAGGAAATCTCTTCCCAATGAACTCCAGCATAGGCTCAAACTGCCTGACTCCCAGAAATTGTTTTCTGTGGCATAGGCAGAAATCCTGGCTTCACCTGAGGGAGGTGTGTGACCAGAACTCAGGCTGCTGCAGCAGACAGCACAGAGCAGCCTCTAGGCCCTGTCTCATGGCTTCTGACAATTTTATTTTGTAAATTGGAAACTGTCTCAATTCATGAACACAAATAAAGGCAATCATACCTGTAACTGAACATGCTACGGGCTTTGACTACACCCCCACCCCGGGTGCTGCAAGACCCAATCCAGGGCATTTGCAATGCCAGACAAGCCTCTGCCAGTGAGCTACATCAACTCCAGCCCATAATTTTGTCTTTTGAGACACAAATCATAGCAATGGATGTTTTCCATCTTCCCTTCAGATCCATCTTCACTGTTTTCAGATCTTTCTTGTATATGGGAGGCTGACCGGAGCATACTTTACTCTCTGCTTTCCAGTCCAGCGATTCTGGAAGGAGATGTGAGATCCCCAGGGAGATGTCAAAGTGTCCCACCCTGTACCCGCCCCCCAGACTGCCTGGCAGGCCCCACTGCATTTCACCACCTAAAAATTAAAAATTCCCATTTAGCCTTCTCTCCCAGAACAGTTTCTGCTCTTGTACGTTCAGGCCTCCTAAGAGGACATTTCCATCCCAGGACACTGGTCCCAAGTGCCTCATGGATTCCTATTTGAAGGCATGGTTTAAATGAGCCCACCAGACCCAAGATAAATGAGAAATATGTATTTATAAGGGAAGCACTTACACAGACAAGAGTAAATAACCTCCCTCAGTCCTCCTGCTCCAGAAGATGCAGTGTCTGCCCTTTCAGTGCTCTCTGCCACCCAAGAGAGAGCCAGACAGACCCTCCTCTACCTTATAATGGGTCACATCTGTACCTGAAACCATGTCCAAAGGGTGTGGCCACCAAGGCAAGATGGCATTACACCCATTTGCTTGTCACTTTAACCTCACCAGCCCCTCCATAAAAAGCCCCTGTAGCAAACTCTCAGGGACATCGTAGGGGCCTCAGCTGACATCTCAGCAGAGGAGGGGGTATAGATGATTGGAGTGTTTTACAGATGGCATGCAAGAGAAAGGAGGAGCTTTCTGACATGCTTAGTCAAAGAAGTAAAAACCACAGGGCATGGTGGCACACGCCTTCAGTCCCAGTGCTCCAGAGACAAGGACAGGTGGATTTCTGTGAGTTGGAGGCCATCCTGGTCTACATAGTGAGTTCCAGGATAGACAGACAGAGTTACATTGTGAGACCCTGTCTCAAAAATAAATAAATGAATAAATACAAGCTTTTAGAGGCAGGATGTCTAAATTATTGCTTCATATTATTTTGCAATTAGTTAGACGTTTTGTCAACTTTCCGTATTAACTGCTGGGAGGAGAAGGAGATTGTGAAAGAAACTTCATCAGTTAGAATAAAGGATTTGGAAATCTCAGGGCTAGTGAGCTGGCTAAGCAGCTAGAGTGCTTGCTACCAAGCCAATAACCTAAGTTTGGATCCCCAGGATCCACACTGTGGAAGTATTACAGGCATGGATTGAGTAGAAGGCAGATGTTTAAGTCTTCACGTTTTTTAGGCCACCCCCTTCCTTAACTATGTATTTGCTTTCATTTTATGTGTATTGGTGTGTTGCCTCCATGTATGTCTGTCTGAACACTACATGTGCACCTGGTACCCACCAGAGATGAGAAGAAGGTGACGGAGCCCCTGGAACTAGGGGTCACGGGCCATTGTGAACAGCCCTATGGGTGCTGGGAATTGAACCCAATTCCCCTGAAAGAGCAACAGCTCTCTTAACCACAGAGCCATCTCTCCAGAGCCATGGCTCTTATGAATTGTATGAACAAGGCATGTGGAAAGTTACAAGAAAGGGAGGGGGTAGCTTGTTAAGGGAGAGGCCCAGAGGAGCCTAGAGGTGCCCAGGCATCCCCAGCGGCCTGATCCCAGAAGGCAAGAAAAGAGAAAGGAACAGAGAACTGCAGTCCCCTTTTATGTCTCATAAGCATAGCGCCTGCCTCCTCCGAGTTCATTAACTGCCCTGTTTCTCAAGCATGCTCTGAAACAAGGCAAGTGGCTCTGGGCTGTGGGTCTCCTGCTTCTTGCCACCATTGCCTTCTGTATACTGACTGACCTCTAGAACCCCTGTCTCCTTTTTCTTTCTTCTTCTTCTCCCGCCTAAAAAGGTGACAATTAGCTCCTACACATGATACAAGCACCATCCATCGCACCACATACACACACACACACACACAATAAATGGATAATGTAATTTTTTAAAAGTTTTAAAGGGGGGAAAGCCCTTAGAAATTCTCCCAGCTTTTCTAAACAGCCCCAGTCACACAATGTACATCTGTCTTCACTACAGGGACATGGCTAATTGGCTTAGACACCCATAGGATAGCATGTTAAGTATTACAGCAATTGTAACAATGAAGAGTTCATAGTGCATTAGGTGAAAAGGTATGGCATGCAATGCATTGTAGGCAGTTTCCCTCAGGACCACCAGCTCCCCAATAAATGACAGAGACTTCTTATTAGTTATAAATGCTTGGGTGATGGCTTGGGCTTGTTACTAACCAGCTCTTACAACTTAAAGTAACCCATAATTACCATCTTACATGCTGTCACAGGGCTCGTGGCTTGTCACCTCATTTCCTACACCACCTGTTCCCTCTGTGTCTGGCTGGTGGCTCCTCTCATCTTCCTGGTGTTCTCTAGTCTGCCTCTCCTGCCTAACCTCGCCATACTATTGGCCAGTTGGCTCTTTATTAAACCAAAGAGAGCAATATAGCTTCACAATGTACAAAAGGATTATTCCACAGCAATTCATAGCAATTATAATCTCAGTTATGTTAAATATGAACAAAAGCACACAGGGCAAAAAAACTTGTAAAATAATTTTTTTTTCACCAAAATGTATTAGCAGTTGCCATTAGGGGAGTGCCATTTAGGAGCAAATCTATTTTCCCTTTTTAAAAAATACAATTATCTTTATATATTTATTCAGTGAGGGGGATGCTCGAGTACTATAGTGTGTGTGTGTGGATGCCAGAGGACAACTTGGGGGAGTTAGTCCTCTCCTATCATGTAGATCCTGGGGATTGAACTTGAATCTGCAGGCCTGGCAACCAGCTCCTTTACCAATGGAGCCGTCTCACTGTCCCAAGACACTTTTCCTTTTTAGGCAAAGCTCTGTTTCTGAAGAAAACACTAATCTAGCTCTGCTTCCCTTGCCAGGAACTGCCTGACCTTGGCAACTCCAAGCAGAGGAATAGGCCTCCTCTGATACAGCGGAGGCTGCTGGGGATGGCAGCTTTAGCAAACTGTCTGTCTCCAGGAGGCGTCAGGGAGAGCCAAGTGAGATGTGCACACTGTAGCCATAGCACTCTGAGGGATTGGGAGTTCAAGCTTAATCTTCCTTTCTACACAGATATAGTAATGCCTTTGAGCCATCTGCAAGAGACTCAGTCTCCTCATCCCATATCTGTCTACTACGTTCCTGCCTGACTCTTTTCTGATAGAATTCTGGATAGAATTAAGAGGTCTGTTTCCCTGTAGCTACTGGACATTGGGAGATCCACATCTGTTCTGGTTCTGTGGAGAAACTGGACAGGTTCCCCTGCTGGGAAAAACTATACCTCTCTCTAAGGGTGGGGGCAGGCAAAATGCTGTAGGGAGGGTGCTAGTATGTCTATAAGTTTTGTTTTGTTGAGCTTATCCATGTCACAGTTTTTATTTTTTCATTTATTTTAGGACAGGGTTTCTCTGTGTAGTTTTGGAACCTGTTCTGTAGACCAGGCTGGCACAGAACTCACATAGATCAGCCTGCCTCTGCCTCCCAAGTGCTGGGATTAAAGCCAAGTGCTACCACCACCCAGATAACAGTTTTCTGTTTCCTTTCTAGTTAATTACTTCCCTCCTGGGCTAGGTGTTCAAACAAAAATGGCTCCCATAGGTTCATATGGGAGTGAATGGGAAGGGTTGGGGGGAGGTGTGGTTTTGTTGGGGGAGGTGTGTTCTTTGGGATAGGCTTTGAGATCTCAAAATCCCAGCCATTCCCAATTAGCCTTCCCTGCCTCCACCTTGTGGATCAGATGTAAGCCCTAAGTTACTGCTCCAGCACCATACCTGCATGCCTGCCTGCCGGCACACTCCCTACTCTAATAGTCATGGACTCACACTCTAAAACTGTAAGCCCCCATTAAAACACTTTCTTCTATAAATTGCTTGGTCATGGTATCCCTTCATAGCAACAGAAAAGTAACTAAGACAGCAGCCTTCACCCGTTATAGGCTAAAGGATGTGGCCAAATCTTTCCTCTTTCCCTGGAACCCTCTCTGACTCAACCAGGAAGGAACAGCCTGTTCAGCTGCCAGCACACACACCCTGAATGTCCCTGTGTTCTGATGGGTCAGGTTGCCCCAAGTCTTCGCTACAACTGCTCTCGTGCCCAGTGCTGAAGATCAAGAAAAAGAGGGGGAAAAACATCTCCACCTTTGGGCTCTGCAGCCCTGTGGCTGCCCACAAGCCTAGTTCTAACCAAGGAAGTATCTCTGGGAAGGTGCTGTGGTTCTAATGTAAAACATTCTCTGCAGGCTTGTGGGTTTAAATACCTGGCCAGGTGAGTAGGCATGTTTTAGAAGGCTGTAGAATCTTGGAAACATGTGGCCTAGTTAAGCAGAAATGCGATGTTGAAAGCATGCCTTGAAGGTGGTATTTACTTTGATTCCAGGCCAAATTCTATTTCCTCATCTTTCCAAATATGAATGGCTATGCTGCAAAGCTCTGAGCACCACAGGCTGAGCAACTGCAGCTGCCATGCTCTTTCCCTGCTACAATGGCTGAACTGCCTGTGCTGAAACTATAATCCAAAATAAAAGTCTCCTTCCCCAACTTGCTCCTGCCAGACATTTAATCACAGCAATGAATATAAAAGAGTAATGGAACAACCCTTTCCATCCAAGCCATCCTTATCCTCCCCTTGCCCCTGAAGCCATTGAGGGTATCATGGCAAGAAGAACCTCAGGCTCAGCCCTGTTTCCTGCCCTTGCTTCTTGCATAGCTGCGTAGCTCTCTGTTCCCTAGCCTGCTTTATCAGTCATTTCTAGGGTAGGGCCCGGAGAAAAAGATGCTCATGGCCTCTAATTTTCTACTTTTGCATTTCCTTGCTGCTCTACCTGCCTGGCTTGCCATAGAAACCTCTAAGTCAGCTTTGGCCAGGAAGCTACATGGGGTCCCCTTGATGCGCGGGTGTTCACTCGGCAGCTCTAGTGGAGCCTGAGATTCTGTGTTTCTAGCAAGTGCCTAATATTGCAATGGCACCAGGGACCCAGATGTGAAGTCTGTTTCACTAAGATTATCAGAGCCTGGTGTAGGAATTGGTCACTCCATCTCACTATTCTCAAGCACCTGCCTCCACATTTATTGTATTTTATCATAGCCTTGGTCTGCTTGTGTTCCCCTGCTAGTATTTGAGCCCCTGGGAGAAGGACTCATTATAATAGCCTTAAGCCCTTGCACGGTGGATGCTCAACAGCTTGTTGAATAAATAGACGGGTGACTCTTGAAGGCAATTCACAAGAGATATAGATGACTGAAGTCTAAGGCAACATTTCCTAAACTGCTAATTAGGACATTAATTCTGAGGGTTGTTAATAGATATTTGTTTTGGAGAAGGTTTTGCAATCACTTAAACTGGGAACTACTAGACAAGAAATAAATACCTAAAGAACTCCTAATTAGCTACTGGTTCTGGCCAGTGTCTAAGAGAGAGCTCCAGTGCACAGTCAGCCTGCTTCTTGACCTCAGGGCGCATCTGTGCATCTACGGAGAAACGTCTGGTGGATGAGAGTGCTGAGGGAGATGCAGGTACAATCGCTAGCTGGCATTCACCAAAGGATTGTGGTCTAGCCAAACTGACAAGCTTCAGGTTCAATGAAGAGTCCCTGTCAAAAAGGAGGTATCAGTACTGGAGAGATGGTTCCACAGTCAAGAGCATCGTTGCTCTTTCAGAGGACTTGGTTGGATTCCTAATACCCACATTTCGCTCACAACCATCAGTAACTCCAGTTCCAAGAGACCCAGTGCCCTCTTCTGACCTCCATAGGCACCAAGCAGGCACAGGCTGCACATATGCATGTGCAGGCAAAGAAATGCACATAAAATATTAAAATCTTTAAAAATTAATTAATTACAATTTAAATTAAAAAATGCAGTAGCAAACAATAGAAGACTTCTGGCCTCCATATGCACCCCCCCACACACACACACCTATACATGTACACAGGCATACCCCCCAACATACACACACACACAGGCATACCCCCCCCAACATACACACACACACAGGCATACCCCCCCCACACACACACACACGCACAGGCATACCCCCCAACACACATACATAAATACATGAGAACAAAACAAAACTTCAGAACATTGTTTGAATTCAGCTGTAATTAGCATCAAAAGAAATTTATTAAGAAAAAATGGATAATGTGTGCGTGTGAAAAAAATAAGATAAGAAGCCTTCCACTTGGGGGCTGGAGAAATGGCTCAGAGGTTAAGAGCACTGACTGCTCTTCCAGAAGTCCTGAGTTCAATTCCCAGCCATCATATGGTGGTCCCCAACCGTATTTTAATGAGAACTGGTGCCTTCTACAGCTATATAATTGGAGAAATTGGTGCACAGGTCCAATAAACATACAGGGAGCATTTCATCATTAAGGTATTTGCAAAACTTTAGAGATCTGGATGCAATGATGTATCTGTAAGGAAGGGGATGGGAATAGCATGAGATGTGTGTCTTTTTATCTCATGATTTTTTTTTCTAAACAAGCTAACACATGTTGGCTCTAATTCATAATCCTCCTACCACAGCCTCCAGGATACTGCTATTATAAGTATGAGCACCATCTCTACCAACCTCCCCCCCCCCCCCCCCCCCTCTCCTACCACAGTAAGAATCAATGAACTAGATAAACCTACAGCAAAAATAGATTCTTAAAGCTTGATGCCAAATGGAGGAGAAAAGACAAGAAATAGAAAGAGGCCTCCAGCACAATATTAATGATTAGAGTAAAAAATACATAAATACAAAACAAGACCTCCTGCCTTCAAGGAAACCATTCATATTTTAATCCCAGCCCTGAGGAGGCAGAGGCAGGAGGATATATCTGAGTTTGAAGCCAACCAGGTTTACAAAGTCAGACAGGGCTATACAGAAAAGAAAAGGAAAAGAAAGGAAAAGAAAGGAAAGGAGGGAAAAGGAGGGAAGGGAGAGAGGAGGGGAGGGGAGGGAAGGGAAAAGCACTTACTAGCCAGTCAGAACTATACGCCTGTAATTCCAGCACTTTGAAAGTAGAGGCAGAAGGATCAGGAGTTCCAGGTCAGTTCAACTACATACTGAACTCAAGGCAATTGAGCTACATATCTCAGAAATAAAATATAACAACAACAACAACAACAACAAATCTTTAACAATAGAATGACTTACAAATCATCATTCAACAGTTAAACTTTTGTGAATTAGTTATCACTGCCACCTTGTGGTAGTAACTCCAAATTGAGCCAGAACTCCAACTAAAAATAATTTGTACCTGCTTGGTGGTGGCAAATGCCCTTAACCCCAGCACTTGGGAGGCAGGAGGCAGGAGGATCTCTGAGTTTGAGGCCAGCCTGGTCTAGAGTAAGTTTCAGGACAGCCAGGGATACACAGAGAAACCTTGTTTGCCTGTTTGGTTGGGGAAGGTGAGTGGGGTGTGGATGTGCACAGTGTTGTGTGGAGATCATAGGATAATTTGCATGAGTCAATACTCTTTTTCCATTCTATGTGTTCCAGAGATCAAACGCAGGTCCTCAGGCTTAGTTAGCATCATGTCCCTTTACTTGCTGAGCCATCTCGCCAGCCACATACCCTTTATTTTATGTGCCAGAGCTCACTGACTTGGAACTTGCATGTAGGTCAGGCTGGCTTCAAACCCACAAAGATCCACAAAGATCCACATACCTTCCTCTCCCCAGACACACACACACACAGAGGTCTTTTGAGGCAGAGTTTCTTGCATAGCTCTGTCTGTCCTGGAACTCACACTGTAGACCAGGCTGGCCTCAGAGATCGGCCTGCCTCTGCCTCCCAGGTGCTAGGATTAAAGGCTTGCCCAACTACCTTTGTCTCTTACTTGACTAAGGACATATATCACTTTTGCCTGGTTCCCTTTAAAAACAAACAAGAAATCAAACAAAACAAATAAAACTTATACACAGCCAATAGTTAGATCAGTTGTACATTTTGAGACTGCATTGTGTGAATGTCATAGATTTTATTTACAGGTCAAGCACACGCTGTAGTATCCAAAGCAACCAAGAGAGGCAGTAAAGATGAACAAGGTGACTACATTGCAGTTTTCCATGATTAGAAGCAGTATACTTTAAGCTAACAAAAAGTATACCATGGAGCCCGGTGTGGTAGCACACGCCTTTAATCCCAGCACTTGGGAGGCTGATCTCTGTGAGTCTGAAGCCAGCCATGTCTACACAATGAATTCCAGGTCTTCCAGGACTACACTGTAAGGATGTCTTGAAAATGATATGCATAAATAGCTATATGGTGGGTATATATCTTAAAATCCATTCCTGCTATGGCATGGAGACTTTATTCCATTATAGATAACACTCCATTTACAATTTTATATATGTATATATTTAAGAAGCTTCTACAGTTCTCATATGAGTTTTCAAAACCCATTAGTGTTAGTTTTCTCTCTGTGTGTCCTGCCTCTACCCTGCCTCCCCCATCCCGCCCCACATTTAACCCTTCGTGTTCCATTTCTCCCACTTTATCCCTTTATAACACTATACCCCTTCCATGCAAGATCTCCTCCTCCCCAAATGGTCAACGTACAGAGAATAACAGACTTTGGGATATTCTGCCCTAACTGAGATGAGATGTCTGTATCACACGTCTCCCCTCAAGACTCAAGGGCCAGAAAGATTGTAAGAGGCAGAAGTAGTGGAGGACTCCAGGCATTTTCCAGACACAGTGCAGATGCACATATGACTCTCCAGAAACTGACAGAGTGTGCAAGACCTGTGCAAGCTCAGGCCAGACAAAATCCCAGCACAGAAGAGGGGAGGTGAGCATGAAGTTCCACACCTAGCTGAAGAGCTTTGGGCAGGCATGTGATGGCTGCTGAGAGAAGGAAATCCTGACATGAGGTTGTGCTGCTGGGTTCTTCCTCGACAACCAGGTCCTCAAAATCTGAGACTGAGAAAGCTGCTGTGAAGAGACCCTGTCATTGTGCCTCAAGCTTGACTACAGCACTTAGATTCCCCCATTAACTCAGTCTAGCAGGATTTTGCAAAAGGGGAAACCA
Organism: Phodopus roborovskii; assembly: GCF_943737965.1. NCBI lineage: Eukaryota > Metazoa > Chordata > Mammalia > Rodentia > Cricetidae > Phodopus > Phodopus roborovskii. The sequence continues at coordinate 43,164 of NW_026125078.1, forward strand.
GCATGCAAGGTCACACGGCAAGTAAGCCACAGCGACACGATGAAAACCAGGTTCCTGCTCTTTCCAGCTCCTAGACCGACATCGTGGGAATCCCAGCAGGAAGAATTTGCAGCTCTTGGAAAAGTTAAGAGGAAGGCTGCTGGTCGGTCAGGGTTCCTGGACCCCTTCTGGCAATCAGAAAGGACAAGGAGGGCCAGAGACCACACCCGCAGACAGTGGCAGCAGGATCTTTGGCTAGCTTTCAAGCTGGGCAGGAGGGCAGGAAGCAATCACCAGGGATGGGCCAACCAGCTCTGACACCTCACCTGTCAACTCTCCAGAATAGCAAATATTTATCGAGTGACAATGGAACAGAAGAAACCTCTTCCTCACCTGTCTGTGGACAAATGTTCATGAGATGTGAAAGGCCGGCTTGGAAGGGAGTGGCTGGGCACCTTGGCCAAGAGATGGATTTCTCAGGCTCCCAAGACCCTTGGATCAGGACTTCTGCTAGCCCACACAATAGTTAATTATTTCACTCTGCTCCTTTGGCAACAATGTGGCACATGTCACCTTGGCTGACATAGAAGGCTAGTTCCCTGGCCACACTGATTAGTGGGGAGATGGACATGTGCTTTACAGAACCCTATCTCAGTCTTTGGGTTTGGAGTTTTTGTTGTTGCTTGCTTGCTTGTTTTGATACTTCCTGTTTGGGTTTGGTTTAGCTTGTGACTTTTTGAAACAGGGTCTCTCTGTGTGCCTAGGCTGTCCTGGAACTCTCTATGCTGACCTGGCTGTCCTAGCACTCACTGGTGAAACACTCTACACCAAGTCATCTCCCTGAGGTTGCAGTTTGCAGCCATGTCTGTCCCCCAGTGGTGTAGATTAAACCTGTCTACAGCAGGTGAGCATGATTATAGCGCCTGAGAGATGCCCTCTTTTGGTCTCCTTTCCTGTACAGGTATGAACACACATGCACTTCCCCCATGCACATGCAATCACACATACACACACAAATAATATATATTTTTTAACTATTATGTATTTATTAAGACAGATTCTTACTGTGCAGCCCTGGCTGACCTATCACTAACTATGTAGACCAGGCTAGCCTCAGAGTCACAGTGATCTTCCTGCTTTTGACTCTGGAGCACTGGGATTAAAGGTGTAAACCACCATGTCCAACTCATCTTTTAAAATTTCTTAGATGTATTATCTTTTATGTGTATGAATGTTTTGCCTACATGTATGTCTACATACCACATATGTGCTTGGTGCCCATGGAAGCCAGAAGGAGGTGTCAGATCTCCTGAAACTGGAGTTACAGGTAGTTGTGGGCCAGCATGGTCCTCTTCAAGAACAGCTCATGCTCTTAACCACGAAGCCATCTCTCCAGCCCTGCTCAGTCTATTTTTATTTTTAATTCTGTGTATATGTGTGTGTTTGTGCAGGTGAGTGAAGTGCTTGAGAAGCCCAAGAGAGGAACTGGGTCCTGGAGCTGGGGTTACAGGTAATTGTAAGCCACAAATGTGGGTGCTGGGAATTGAACTTGGGTCCTATGCAAGAGCCATATGCACTTAACTTCTGAGCTATCTCTCAGCCACCAAGTAAATCTTTTAAAATATATACAAAGATTTTCAACACTGTGGAAGGAAGGGGATGCAAACCTGTGACACTCTAGTCTAAATGCCTCTGTGTGTGTGCTCAGAGGGTCTGTTTCTCTAGCCAGCCTGAATGGAGTTGTTCACGTGGTGCATGGTCCAGAGAACCAGGCACCTCATACAGGTCCATTCCCAAGGCAAGGACTGGATGATAGTCCTTCCACCTTTGTAGCATCAAAGCAGAATTTCTCCATGTACCAGCAGAGAACAGAGGTCCCTGAAATTGCTGTCTGTGACCCCGAAGATGGTCTTGGGGTAGCTTTCAGAGAATCACATGTAGGTCTTGGGAGAGATGCTGGTCCATGCATGATGCCCAGATAATAGAAAGTATGTGGTTCTTGGAAATATAGTACAACCTCCCTGTTACCTGTGTGCCAATGCAGCATGGCCAGTGTTGGGCCCTTAGAGCCCCCTGAAGCCCAGAACCAGCAGAACAAGACTCAGGAACTAGGTCCCTTGCTGCACCGAGGTTTCACCCAATGTCAGACACATTCACAGAGAGTATATGTGTGATTGCATGTGCATGGGGGAAGTGCATGTGTGTTCATACCTGTACAGGAAAGGAGACCAAAAGAGGGCATCTCTCAGGGGCTATAATCATGCTCACCTGCTGTAGACAGGTTTAATCTACACCACTGGGGGACAGACATGGCTGCAAACTGCAACCTCAGGGAGATGACTTGGTGTAGAGTGTTTCACCAGTGAGTGCTAGGACAGCCAGGTCAGCATAGAGAGTTCCAGGACAGCCTAGGCACACAGAGAGACCCTGTTTCAAAAAGTCACAAGCTAAACCAAACCCAAACAGGAAGTATCAAAACAAGCAAGCAAGCAACAACAAAAACTCCAAACCCAAAGACTGAGATAGGGTTCTGTAAAGCACATGTCCATCTCCCCACTAATCAGTGTGGCCAGGGAACTAGCCTTCTATGTCAGCCAAGGTGACATGTGCCACATTGTTGCCAAAGGAGCAGAGTGAAATAATTAACTATTGTGTGGGCTAGCAGAAGTCCTGATCCAAGGGTCTTGGGAGCCTGAGAAATCCATCTCTTGGCCAAGGTGCCCAGCCACTCCCTTCCAAGCCGGCCTTTCACATCTCATGAACATTTGTCCACAGACAGGTGAGGAAGAGGTTTCTTCTGTTCCATTGTCACTCGATAAATATTTGCTATTCTGGAGAGTTGACAGGTGAGGTGTCAGAGCTGGTTGGCCCATCCCTGGTGATTGCTTCCTGCCCTCCTGCCCAGCTTGAAAGCTAGCCAAAGATCCTGCTGCCACTGTCTGCGGGTGTGGTCTCTGGCCCTCCTTGTCCTTTCTGATTGCCAGAAGGGGTCCAGGAACCCTGACCGACCAGCAGCCTTCCTCTTAACTTTTCCAAGAGCTGCAAATTCTTGCTATAGTCAAGCTTGAGGCACAATGACAGGGTCTCTTCAAAGCAGCTTTCTCAGTCCCAGATTTTGAGGACCTGGTCGTCAGCAAGGGAAGAACTTTTAGGTCATATTGAAAACTTTGGTTCTTATTTTTGAGTCAATGGTGATTAAGTAATTCCCTTTGGATTGGTTAATTATAATGGGACAATATTAAACACAGATATGACATGGCCACTTTTGAGTTTTAGAGTTTAGAGAGACCGCTCTGGACCTAAGGGTATAGATAAGTGGTAAAACACATACTCAGCATGTGTGAGGCCAAGATTCAACCCACTGCCTGAGGAGGAGGGAGAGGAGGAGGGAAAGGAGGAGACCGCTGTTCTAGAAGCCAGAGTTGTAAATAGATGAATTGGACCTGGAGGAGAGAAATAAGCTAAATGACAGAGATGATAGGTCCCAGAGGCGGAACTACAAGAAATGTAAAGGAGGTGATAAGTATAAGAGAGGCCCAGTTCCTGTTGGGTGGTGGTGGCGCACCTGTTAGTCCCAGCACTCAGGAGGCAGAGGCAGGCGGATCTCTGTGGGTTTGAGGCTACAAGGCAAGTTCCAAGACAGGTTCCAAAGCTACACAGAGAAACCCTGTCTCAAAATAAGAGAGAGAGAGAGAGAGAGAGAGAGAGAGAGAGAGAGAGAGAGAGAGAGAGAGAGAGAGAGAGAGAGGCCCAATTCCTTGAGTTGAGAAAGACACTCAGGGTAAAGTCCAGCTCTGCCTTGAGTACCAGGATCATGGTGGCACTGTCTCCCTGTAAGTTTGAGCAGTCTGGGTGGGTGGTTTTGGACATATTGAGTAAAGGAGTTGACGGATACCAAGGAGGAAGACATGTTCCCTATGTGAACTGTTGTTTTGGAGGGAAATGGTTTACTGTTTGAAGATTCTCCAAGGCTGGCTGACTGATTAGAACTGTGACTGTGTAGAATTGGAATGTTTGGGATCCAGAGCTAAATTATCGTTAGTTGCCTAAGTAGGTATTTATCTCCTCCCTGTTCCTGGCCTAACTTTCTTGTATCTATCTGGTGAAAACTTCAGGAATATTACTTAACAGACCATTAGTTTTCATCAACCCAAAAGCTAAGAATGTCATCAGATAGTATCTGAGACCATGGCAGAGACTCCTTCCTACCCTTTGCTGTAACCACCTACCTGATGTTCCCGCCAATCTATTTTGAAAGTACCTTGATTTTTTTTTTTTTACTTTCTTTTGTTCTGTAACCATAACAACTCATGGCAACATGTGATTTAGGCCAACGTGAGTTCATGTTCCAGGGTTATAGTCATGTGCATTTGACTCAACAATAAACACTTATTGTCTTTGTGGGGGAGAGCTGTGGTTTGCAAAACCTGTCATTCTGTCACTGTTCTGGCTACAGCTTAACTGTCCCCATCCCAATTGCCCACCACTGAGAGTGCCAGCCCCTTAAGACTGGGCTCTGAGCCTTACTTGTCTCTGTAGTTCAAGAAACTGGCATGTGATCAGTGTGCCACATAGTAGGTGCTCAGTCCTGTCTGCTGTGTGGCAGGATGGGACATGCCTATAGAGAGGTGACTTCAACCATGTTCATGGCCAAATCCTCTTTGGATGACAAAAAGATAAACAGCAGCTAGGTCTGTGGGAATGAGACTGCTAATGTTCCCTAATGGAGAAGGGATGGAGGGCCACAAGACTCCCCACTAAGATTCTAGCCACCTCTCCACTCTGCCCCGTTAGAAATGCTGACGTACATCAGAGGTCCAAACACTAACAGGGGATGGGACTTGGTGGTACTTCTGTAAATAACTCTGACTCACAAATTTGCCAAGCTAGACTTGATAGAATCTTGTTTTTTAAAAATTCCTCTACTGGAGGAGATGGCTGGAGAGATGGCTCAGTGGTTGAGAGTACTGACTGCTCTGCCAGAGGATCCAGGTTCAATTCCCAGCACCCACATGAATGCTCACAACTGTCTGAAACTCCAGTTCCAGAGGACCCAACACCCATGGCAAAACACCAGTGCACATAAAAATTTAAAAGCAAATGAATTAAAAAAAAAAAAAAAAAAAAAAAAAAAAAAACCTCCTTCAGCTGGGAATGTGGTCAGTTAGTGGAGTACTCACTGAGTTTGCTCCAGGTCCTGTGTTCTATTCCAAACTACACATAAATAAGGTGTGGTGCACGGGCTTGCAATCCCTGCTAACAACATAAGAAAAATCCTCCTTGGACTCAAACAAGTGGGTAGCATCCACCTTCCCTAATAGAGGCCCCAGGTAAGGGGCCTGCTAGTGGACGAGGCAGAATAGGAACAATGAGTTTCAGAGTTGGAAGTCTGAGGAGTCTAGGACAGCACAGACTTGAGCTGCTTGGGTTCAGACCCAACCTCTTTAGTTAGAGTGGGTGCTGACACCTAGGCTTCTCACAGCAGGACATGGGCAAGTCAAGGCACTTTAGATTTCTTGAAGGGTGGAGCAGGATATGGGCCAGGGAAAGTGGTCCAGAGACTTGCTGGCCACGTTGCCCATGCCATCTGGCAGGCCCGAAGCTGGCTTGAGTTCAGTTAATCCATCCCAAGCTAAACAAGATCCTGCTCCCTCCACCCATGAACTGGACTTATGACTCAGACCTCATGGATGAGATGCTGCTGGCATTGATGAGTAGCAGTGTTCCCAGGAGAGCTAGCTCTGTCCCAGGCTGAGCAGATAACATGAAGGCTCCTGGGAGGCTAGGAGCGCTGGCCTAGCCAAAACACCGTCCTGGCCTTTACCCCAGTAGGGCAGATGAAGAACTGTCCAGCACCCCTGTTGGTGCCCGGGTTTAGGCATCTCTGTTCTAATTGCACCAATCCCAGCACCTGCATAGGCCTTGCCCCTCTTCTTCCAGGAGTCCCTGCTCAGTTCCCTTTCCTGGTGTCTGATGGCTGCACCAGTCTCATACTCTCCTCTCCAGGGGCCTCACAGCCTTCTGGGAGTTAATCTGCTGGCCGTGTGCATTTTCAGGGCTATTTTTAAAAAGGTTGTTTTATTTTTAGTTGTGCGTATGTGTTAGGGCAGTATTTGCATGTGAGTGTAGGGCTTTTGGAGGCCAGAAGAGGGTGACATGTACCCTGTAGCTAGGGTTACAGGCAGTTCTGCAAGAGCAGGACCCACCCTTCCCCATAGAGCATCTCCCTAGCCCAAACCCATTTCTTAGATGAGGGAACACGTGCAGCCCCAAAGAGGAGCAGGCATGCGCTCAGGTTCACCAAGGAGCTGGTGGCTGGCTGGGACTTGCAGGTTATTTTCTTATTTGTCTCACCCTGGCTATAATGTACTTCCTGGTATTTGCTTTTTGAGACCACTGAACTTGTTCCCACCATCCCTCTGCTTGGAAAGTTCTTCCCTCAGATCTGCAAAGCTTGTTCATTCTCTGCTCATGTGTTCTATCTAAAAGAGCAGCCTTCACCACCACCACCCCTTCACTCGGCCTTGCACCACACAGTTTTCCTCCTCCACCTCTTTGTTGTCTGTTTACCCAATAGACACAAGTGCCTTACAACAGGGACTTTGTCCCCCTTACAGCTGAGTCCCTGTGATTAGAAAACACATAGAACATGAGAGACATTTAGCAAACGTTTGTTGAATAAGTAAACAAACCCAGTCTGCCTCATTCCTGATCCAGAGCTGTCTTCTTGGCCTTTTGTGCATCCCAGAGCAGCCAAAGGACAGCTTTGCCTACATAGTGAGTTTGAGGCTAGCCTGTGCTATAGGAGACCCTGTCTAAAACCAAAAAAAAAAAAAAAAAAAAAAAAAAAAAGAAAAGAAAAAGAAAAAAAGAAATGTCTAGGAGGCAGACATACACACTCAATGGTAAGGCAAACAAGGCTAGAGGTTAGTTTCTGAGATCCCATTCTTGGATGCTACTGGAGCATGGGGTAGGCAGCAGAGATCAAGGAGTATTTGACTCCAGGGACTATCAGAGGGTCATCACACTCTCCTCCCCAGCTAACTGACCTTACCTCCCTGCAGGGCTTTTCTATTCTTTGTTTATAACAAGCCTGCTTCAGGTCTCTCACATCATTCCCTCTGTCTACAGCACCATTCCAGAAAGGTACAGTCTGCCTTACTCCCAGGCTTTCTTGGACCATCCCCACAGACAGATCTATTTTAATTTCTCTCATATGTCTCATTTATAGGATTTACTGTGATGGTGACCATACAGTTCAACTGCTTGGTTAGATGTTGTAGAATATGTGTTTACACTGTAAAGACATGTCTTTGCCAAGGTGCCTTTGACTGATTTAATAAAGAGCTGAGTGGCCAATAACTAGGCAGGAAGATGTTAGGCAGGACTTCGAGGGACAAAGAGGACTCTGGGAAGAAGAAGGGTGGAATCACCACCCAGATGGAGAGGAAACAGAAGGTACAAGATGAAGAGAGGTAATGCCACACCACAAAACACAGATTAATAGAAATGGGTTGGTTTAAGCTATAAGAACTAGTTGAGACAAGCCTAAGCTGAAGACTGATTATAATTACATACATAATTAATGTATGTCTCCCTGTCATTATTTGTGAGCTGGCAGTCCCAATGAGAAAGTACCATTGTAGTTAGAACCTGTCACCCCACTGTACCACAAGCTTCCTAGGAGGGGAGGGAGACCATCGAGTTGTTCCCTAATGCACTGATGCTTTCAGCATTGAGCTTGGCATTTAGCTGCTCCTTAAACACATATTAATGAATGGGTTGTGCATTTATGAATGGGGCTCATGTAAATGGATTTACTGTCATAGGGTATCATGCAATGGCAAGCAGATACAGGAGTGAAGCCCATACTTGGATGGGATGACAGGTTAGGAAATTACTATGAATGAATCTAGAAAGTGTCCAGAGAATGACCTTTGTCAGGGTTGGATGGTGGAGGACTTGGCATGACTTGACTACCCCTTGTACTCTGAAGGATGCACAGTTCCAGATTCCTGCTTCCTTACAGCAAGTAGAGCCATTGGTAGTGTCTTAGTTAGGGTTTCTATTATTATAAAGAAACACTATCACCACAGAAACTTTTATAGAAGAAAGCATTTAATTGAGGTGGCAGATTATAGTTCAGAGGGTCAGTCCATTATCATCATGGCAGACAGCATGGTTGTGTGCAGGCAGACTTGATGCTGGAGAAGTCCTATATCTTGACCAGAAGGCAACCAGAAGTGGACTGTGACAACTGGGCAGTATCTTTTAATTTTCTTTTTCTTATTTTACATATCGATCCTTCCCTCCTTCCCTCTCTCCTACCCTCCCATGTCCCTCAACCACCCTCCCATCCCACCCCACCCCCACTCCACAGGGAGGGTGATACCTTCTAGGAGGGGTCAACAACATCTGTCAAATCATTTTGAGTAGGGCCTAGGCCCTCCCTCCTGCCTCTAGGCTAAGGGAGTATCCCTCCATGGGGAATGTGTTCCCAAAGTCCTTTTGTGCACCAGGGACTGGGCAGTATCTTGAGCATATACAAAACCTTAAAGCCCACCTCCACAGTAACACACTTCTTCCAACAAGACCACTCATACTCCACAAGGCCACACCTCCTAATAGTGCCACTCCCTTTGAGAGCCAGTTTCTTTCAAGCCACCACATTCCACTCCTGGCCCCCAAAGGCTTGTGACCATATCATAATACAAAAATGGCAGTATCTTGCCATATTGATAAGATCTGGAGTTCAAAATGAGGGAGGAGACAAATTCCTATGTCCCTTCTGTCCCTTTCTTACTCTGAGGTGGGACAGGCCAGGAGATCAGCTAGGCAACGAAGAGATTTCCAGAAACCTCACTGTGTGCAGGAGGGGTGGGGAGCAGGCAAGGGGGAGGTCTGTTCACTGGTATTTCTGCAGGCTCAGGAGGCCAGAATCAAACCTGAGACACCCCCCCAAAGAGCTTCAGGGCAGCAGATCTGCCCCTTGGGTCAAGGGCTGTGTTCAAAGTCTTCCAATGATGAAAGTGGTAGGTAGTGAGCCCTCCCCATCACTGCAGGATCAGCGTCTTCCTGGTTGGAGCTGCTGGGGGAAGCCTGAGTGGAAGATGGGTAACCAGACTTTGAGGACCTTGCTTGATGACAGGAAATCATCATTAAGTATTTGCTTAGCTTAGCAGGGGAAGGGCTCTGCCACCTGCCTCGGGCATTCACAGACTATGCAGGTCCCTTCAGAGGGGCAGGATTTTGAACAAGAATCAAAGACCAGGGGGGGACTACAGGCAGGGCTCTACCATAGTCTGGTCTGTAGAAATGCCTGTTCACTGCCTGCTGACATCCAATGAATCTCCCTGCAACTTCTCTGAGGCCTGGAATCTTTCACAATGAAATAACTCTTTCACAATAAGCTCAGAAAAGGCAGTGCTTTGTTTTTATTTGTGTGTGTGTGTGTGTGTGTGTGTGTTTTAGTGGTGAGGGGATCAAACCCAGGGAATCAATCATTCATGCTAGACAGGTACTCTACCAAAAACCCAGCCTTAAAAAAAAAATTCACTAGGTAGTGGTGGCACACAGTTTTGATCCCAGCACTCAGGAGGCAGAGGGAAGCAGATCTCTGTGAGTTCTAGGCCTGGTCTACAGAGTGAGTTCCAGGACAGCCAGGATTATAACACAAAGAAGGCCTGTCTCAAAAAATGAAATAATGACAATAGTAATAATTCTTGTGACAGAGTTTCACCTGGCTGGTGCAGACTCCCTGTGAGGCTCAGGATGATGCTGAACTCCCGATTCTCCTGCCTCTGCCTCCCCAGTGCTGGGACTAAAGGGTGCACCACCACCGCCCGGCTTCAACACTCACTTCTGATCTCCCAGGGCAACAAACATACACATGGTGCACATATACACACACAGGCAAAACACTCATATGTGCAAAATATAAATAAATCTTTTTTAAAAATCTCTTTTAAAAGTTTTGAAAATCAGTTCTATCTACACTTGCTTACTCCATTCCTCACATTCCTGTGTGCTGTCCCCACCACTGTCCTCCGTGCAGCACTAGGATGTAGGTAGAGCCAGAACTATCATCTTTGTCTCGTGTATGGGTAAACTGAGACCCTGTTGGGCAGGCCTGGTGTTACTACTTGGAAGGATGAGGCAGAAAACTCAAGTTCAAGACTTGCCTGGTCTACAGAGCAGGCTCAAGGCCAGACTAAGCAACTAAGTGGGACCCTGTCTCAAAGAGGGAAAAGAGGGCTGGGGATGCATGGGCAGAAAGCATTTGCCCAGCACTCTCGAGACACAAGACCACACAAACACACAACAGAGGTCAAATAAGGAAAGTGGTCTTTCTGAAGTCACAGATTCGCCAGAGGTGGCATTGGCAAAGCCACCGTGACTCTCTTCCCTATCCCTTGCCTCCTGTTGCCTTCTGCTCTGTTCGACGTTTCTCTCTGCTTCCATTCCTCCCCACTTGTTTAATCGATAATTGAGTCAGCTTCGCAAACTGTCCAAACCTTGTTCACTCTGGAAATCTGCCCAGCCCTAGCCCTAGCCCCAGTCCTGGCCCCCGGATGGCCCCAGCACCATACTACCAGAAAGTGGGCATCATGCCTGGAGCAATCCTTTTCCAGGTGCCAGGATAAAGAGATTAACTTGGGGTGACACTCTGGCTGCCAACTGGCTCCAGATAAGATAAGGGTGGATATCAATGCAATAAATAGACCCCAACCTCACTCTTGGCCCAGGCCACCTCACAAGCAGCATGGCTATGCACCTGTGGATGGTCACCCTGACCTTGGCTGCCCTCCTTGCCATGGACAGTGGTGAGTGAGCAGAACCTAGTTTCTTTGAAGCTTGATCTTGGGAGGTGAGCTTGGGAGTGAGGGCTTAGGCAAGGTCTGGAGCTTCCTGTGAGGGCTGGGCTTGCTGTATAGTTCTACCTTCTTCATTCATTGGTATAGTAGGCAAGACAGGGACTAAGAGAAAATAAACGGGTTCAGTCCTGACTCCGGACCAAAACTGCCAAGCCCTTGCCCCTTGGCACTGTGAAGTGGGGTGGACTTCCAGTTCGAAGCTTCCCTGAGCGTTATGGACTGGAGGCTGGGGAAACAAAAGGAGCAGTCAGGCCTCAGGTTGGCTGTGGGGTGGCAGGTGCTAAGAGAGACTTGGCCTGGGCCTCAGGTTCGTGTTCTGCTTTCACAGGGTGTAGTATGCAAGCTAGGACAACCAGTTAAGCAGATGGCGGGGGCCCTTGGGTGGCCAGAGGTGAACTTCCTCAGGCCTGGAGCACCTAAGCAGACTCACAGCTACTTTTCTGGCCCCTTAACATATAAGGGACCAAAACAAGAAAAAGTGTCATCCCAACAGAGCTTAAACCTAGTGGGATCGAGGAGAAGAACAGACAATAAAGAGTATGCAAGAACACAAAAAAGGCTAAGAAAAATATAGGCTGGTTGTTGGGGGTTGGGAGGGAGCTGCAGGTTTGGGTGTGAGGAAAGTTTGAAGAAGGTGAGGGAGCAAAGATATTTTTTGGCAAGAATGTTCTGGTGGAGGGAACAGCCAATGCAAGGGCCCTGATGTAGAAGCATGTCTGGAATGTTTGAGGTACTATGTGGATGGAGGGAGCGAAGAGCATGGTACAGACTGAGCGAGTGTGGGGAGGGGAGGGAAAGAGGGGAAGGAGGGGGGGAGAAGGGAAGAGGAAGGAAGGAGAAGGGAGTGGAGGAGGGGAGAGGGGAGGAAGGGAGGGGAGGAGAGGGGAGGGACAGCTGGTTTAGGCAGTCTTAGTTAATGTGAGAACCTTTTCCTCTGAGTGGAGTGGGAGCCAGTGCCATATTTGGAGTGGTCAGACCTTGAAAGAATGCTCTAGTTTGTATGTTGAGAATAAAAAGAACAGAGAAACAGACAGACCCACTGGGATTCACTGGACAAGAGCCATAACATTATAAAGCAGAAACCTGGCAAAACCTCAGGGCCATTGACTCCATGCCCATTACCTCATGTTAGTCACAGACCTGGCAGCTGAGTTGGTGAGGAAGAGGCCTGCAGGCTCTGGTCAGACAGAGGCGACTTGCTTTCCCACCTCTGTTCTCCAAGCAGCTCCTCCATTGGGAACATTAAGCAGCCTGCTTGAAGGTCCACCAATACATTAGATTCCAGCCTTGATTGAATGAAGAAGGGCTCACCCCGGGAAAGCACAAAGGATGTCTGGGATTAAATGCAACTTTTTCACAACCCCAGGAAGAAATTCTGACCCCAAAAGGGTTCTGTACTCTCCCGCAACACACTTCAGTGCTCAATTCCTGAATAATCCCTGGGCGGGGCACTGATGGGGTGTCACAGGAACCCCAAGAGGCTTGGGCTCACAGGGAGGCAGGGTGACCCAGTGGGACAGCACTTGGCTTTGTGACACAGCTCAAATCCAGGTCTGCTTAGTGAACTGTGGGGTGGGGAGGATAGCGCCTGAGCCTTGGAAGGATGATGTGACTTCAGTGGAGGAGAGTGGGGGTGGGGACATCTCAGGCAGCAGATCCGCATGAGTCAAAGAAGCCCCTGTTCCAGGACCAAGAGCAGTGAGCAATCTCTGGGTCATGGGACATGGACGATAGAAAGCCCAAGGAGCAAGGCTGGGGTCAGTTCAAACATGTGACTGTGGAGTGCTGGTCCAGACACTCAGGGATGGGAGCCAGGGAAGGTCCTTGTGCCTTTGAAATGTTTGAAGTTTTTGTTTTGTTTTATAGTTCACTCTGAGCTTGATTTTTTTTTTTTAATCTTTTTGCTTCAACTTCCAAAATGCTGGGATTATAGGCCTCTCCCATCACATTCACTCAGCCTTTGTAAACGCCTTTCTCTTAATAGTTACAAGGCTGAAACACACCATTTTTACTCAGTAAAGCTTATGCATGAGCTGTAACAATGCACACACCTATGTGTCCCAGACCTCTATCAATCAAGACAGAATTTGATTGGCAGTAGTGACATGTACTTTTAATCCCAGTGCTTGGGAGGCAGAGGCAAGAGGATCTCTGTGAATCTGAGACCAGCCTGATCAGAGCAACTTCCAGGACATCTAGGGCTGTTACATGAGGAAAACCTGTCTCAGCTGGGATTGCACTTCTGTAATCCCAGGATTTGAGGCAGAAGCACATGAATGAGTTTGAGGCCAGCCTGATCTACATAGCAAGTTCCAGGCCAGCCAAGGCCACACAGCAAGACTTTGTCTCCACAAGCAAACAAAGACACAGAAATTTCTCTCCTGCTAGTCCATCCTGGTCCTTCCTTGACTCAGAGGGGGCAATACTGCTCAGTGCTCAGAGGCAACCGCACACACATACCTCCAGGTCACCCTGATCTGCCGCCTCCATTGTATCACACACTAGCAGATCTGCTCTAGATGTGACACGAATGGCATCCCACGATAGAGACTTTTGTGCCTGTTTCCTTTGCTCAGCTAAATATTTTTGCAGTTTAGTCTCAAGTGTGTATATCAGGTACCTTCATTGTTGCTGTTATTGTGTTTTAGCTTTTAAAAGATTTACTTTTTAAAATTATGCATATGTGTGTGTTCCTCGTGGGATATGTAAATGAGTGTGGGTAGCCGGGGAGGCCAGGAAAGGGCATTGGGCACCCTGGAGCTGGAGTTAAGGGCAGCTGTGAGATGTTCAGTATGGGTGCTGGGATCAGAACTCCATTCTTTGCTAGAGTAGTATGTGCTTTGAGCCATCTCTCCAGCCGTTTTCTGATTTTTTTTTTTTGTTTGTTTGTTTGTTTGTTTTCAGACAGGGTCTCTTTTTGTAGTCTAGGCTGCTCTCAAATCCCTGATCCCCATGCCTCGGCCCCTTTGAGTAATGAATGGGATTGCAGGCATTCTCACTAGAGGTTTGGAAGGGAATGTCTTCCACAGGCTCAGGCATCTGAACACTTGTACCCAGTGGGGTGCTGTTTGGGAAGGTGTGGAGCCTTTGTGAGACTAAACCTTGGTGAAGAAACTACTGGGGGTCAGTTCTGCAAGCTTACAGTCTTTGCACCTGTGGTTGAGGATGGGGAGCTCCAGCCGCCATGCCTACAGATGGCTGCCATGCTTCCTTGCCATGATGGACTCTTAGCCCACTAGAACCACAAGATAAAAATAAATTTCTCCTTTCAGAAGTTGCTTTTGGTCATGATGTTTTATCACAGCAACATAAAGTAATTAATACACACGCCACGGCCATTAGTTGCTTTTTTTTGCTGTTTATTTGTGTGTTAAGACAGGCTTAACTCTGCAGCCAGGATGCCCGGAACTCACTCTGTAGTCCTGGCTGGCCTCAGACTTGTCTAACTCCTCATGACCTGCTTCTTGGCTGTGATTGTTTCCTTGCCAAGTAGTACTTCCACTGTATACAAGTTTCACACTTTCACTGTTCTCCTGTAGGAGGACATTTAGGTCATCCTTAGTTATGGCAGGCATGACAGAGAAGACTCTGAGCAGTGTGGTGGCAAGGTTAGATTTACAATTCGATCCTCCATTGCCAGACTGACAAAGGACACTAGAGATGACTTAGCTTTAGTTCCTTTTTCTCTGTGCCTGGGAATTCATCAAGAAAAGGTCAAATCGGCTAACCGTGCAGTAGATGTGGAACTCTGGTGCTGGAGACAGCTTCCTTTATGATAACACAGTTTTTCTGTGCCATACCGAATCATAGTCCACCTCCCTGAAGCTTCCTGCACTGATGGATTCCCTTGTGTAAGGGTGAGAAGAGCCCATCTCTCCATTGGACCCTAGACAGCCCTTCAGAGGCATCTGGAACCATCCATCCCTTCTCCAACTCTCAGAGCCACTCTTCCTCCTACCTGGGCCTTAAACGTGGCTCAAGTTCTCTTGCCCATTGGCCATGCCCATGGTCACACCACTTTGCTCATGACCTCAGTCAAACCTTGAGGGCTATGACTGTTTGTGTAGGGAATCTGTCTTATCCAACCATGTCATTTGCGTTCTCTGAGCCTTTCATAGGTCAGTCAAGTGTTCCAGCAGACTTCATGCATTTGCTGGGAAGTGTGGGAACAAGAAAGTTGGCTGAGTGTAACCTATGTGTCAGGTGGCCCTGCAGGAAGCTTTGGAGCAGGGTGACTTTGGAGCAGTCACACTATTGTTGAGGGATGCCCATGACATAGGAGGCAAGGTTGGGTGAAGCAGCTTCATCCCATGAGGCTAATTCCCAAGGGACTGGTTGTGAACAGCTAGCACTCCTGGCAGCTGGGGCTGGTACCTCAGTCCTGTACTGGACTCTGGGCAGCAGATACAGCATTTACTACCTCCACTCTTTCTTCTGTTACAGAGTGATGAGAGCTATGAAGATTACCAAAACACATGTATTCTCAATGTCCAGCACAGCTAACTGCTGATTTTTTATTATTATTTGAAAGGACCCAAAAATTCCAGTGGGATCTGAATAATTAGAAGCAGGTTGGGCCCCTAATTCTAGACTTCCATGTCTAGAACATGCCAGCTTCCTGGCAGCCCCACCATCTTCGTCTCACTACCTTTCCTCAAGAAATCCAGGCCGATGGTGCCAGGGCCAGGTGCCCCAGGCCAGGAGAAGTCCTCAGACCCTGGCCTGGCAGCCGGAGCTGACAGCATCTTGTTCTGCTCTTTTTGTCTTTCAGGGGGGCAGGTGTCAGCAGGAAAACTTGTTTTCTCGAGAATGGTAAGACCATCCCTCTGCAGGATTCTGCTCATCCACTCTACACAGCCACCCTTCCCCTGACACTCTCAAAGGTCCCAAGGCAGCCAAAGTGGCCTCTGGACTGAGCAGGTCCAAGCTCCTAGCCTGACCTCAGCTCTCAGGATTGGCCCCAAACCTGTCTCCAAGGTCCCTTCCTCGGTGGGCACTCCCCACCCAGCACAGTACGACACCCAGCTGCTGTGCTTTGTGTAGCACAAGACAGGCCACAGGTTCCAGGGCAAAGAGGTGACCCCATCACATTAAACGGCTCTGTGGAGCATGGCGGCCTTTCCGAAGCATATCTCTTCACTCACCCCTTCCCTCTAAGTGGGGAAACACCAAGTCTCCCTTCCTGACTCCACCTTAGTCTCAGACCCTCAGTGACAGGGCATCTGTAGGGTTCTCAGAGCCACCTGCCCAAGCATCCTCTTCCCTGGTCCTTAGTCCCTAGAATCGAGCTCCACTTATTTGGCTCCAAAGAGCCAAATCCTTTATATACATGACTTCAGCTAATCCCATGTTGAGATTTTCTCCCATTTTCGCTGAGGAGGAAACTGGGGCCCTGAGAATGGAACTAGCCCACCTAAGTTTACAAAGCCAGTCAGTGGCTGAACTGGGGTCTCCAGGGTGTAGACTTCAGTTGTCTTGTTCCGTTCTTTGAAACAGGGCCTTGGGTAGCACAGGCTGATTTTCACCTGGTTGCGCTGATAAGCTCAAACTTCTGATCCTCCTGCCTCCATCTTCCAACAGCTGGGATTATAGGTGTGTGCCACCATGCCCAGCTGTAGAGCATGGCCTTTCTATTGCTACCCTGCCCTGCCTCCCTCACCTCCTTCTTCCAGGCTCCAACCCAGATCTTGACTATGTTCTCTCTCAACCTGGGAACCTTTAAGTCTGACACTAATTAATCTTTCAGGCCTGAACCATTTCTTCAGCCTTCCCACAAGGGCCTAGAAGACCATGCAGGGGGGCGGGGGGGGGGGGGCCCATTCACTAACTGCTTGCCTTGCAAATTTTTGATATCCAGCATCGATATAATCCTAGGGCTTGTGGAGATAGAGATGTCCCTAGGGCTTGATAGCCTAGTCTCCCTGGTGAGTTTCAGGCCATGAGAGAACCTGTCCCAAATAAAATAAGGTGAATGGTTCCTAAGGAACAATATCCAATATTCAATGGCCTCTGCATACATGTAGCCCCCCCCCCCACACACACACAAAGACCATATTGGCCTTGGTAAGTACTGGAGACCCTAGAGTGTGAGACATTCCCTAGGAATGACAGATGGCTGTTTACTGGACTCACAATTAGAGCAGCAGCAGAATTCCTAGTTATATTTTTACTGAAGAGTGTGTGAACCAATCCCCAGGAGCTTGAGGGCACAAACTTGCTACACACACACACACACACACACACACACACACACACACACACACACACGGGGGGGGGGGGGTGAGAGAGAGAAAGTAGGTAGGATGTCACACACACCAGGCATCAAAACAGGCTCCAACTTACATGCATAACCAGAAACATGCACACACACAAGCAAACATCCCATAGTTGATTTCAGGTTCCAAGCAGAACCCCTGGGCCCTGGGCCACTGCCTCTAAATTTCCCTACTACTTCTGTTTCCCATAGCCCATCTGTGAGCACATGGCAGCATCTCCAAAGTGTCCCCAAACACCTAAACTGATCTGTGGCACAGATGGGGTGACATACAAAAATGAATGCTATCTCTGCGTGACCCGGATGTAAGTCCCCCCTCCCCATCTTGCTTGAGTGGCCCCTCTCTGGAACATGCATGTCTGAAAGGAACAGGGCTTGAGCTCACCTTCTGTCAAACACATGGACTTGGCCAGAAGAATCCTCAAACATTTGTCTAACAGAACGAGTTAAATGTAACTCACAGGAGGCACAGGGCCCAGGTCAAAAGCCAGAAACTGACAGATGCAGAGGGAGCGGCAGAAACCCTGAGATTGCCTGAGTGACTAGACAATTTCATCTGATCTGTCATCCAACTAGCCAACTGTTTTTGAGCACTTACTACGGCTAGTTCCTGAGAGCCTCTCTAGTCTCTTGGAGTCAAGCCAAGTAAGTGAGAGAAGCCACAGTCAGTCAACAGCAGCATAGCTCAGACTGAGATGGAGCACACAGGAAATGAAAAGGAGCAGGGCCAGGGAAGACTAGAGGGGGAAAACCCAAGCCCATCCTGCAACGTAAGAAGAAATCAGCTAGAAAAAAGGAAAGATAATTCCAAGTAGAAGGGGAATTTAGAAAGACCTATAAAGGAAAATTAGTTTATGCTTAAGGAAATAAAAGAAATGGGACATTCTAGAATGTGAAATGGGGGAGTAGGGATACATGAGATGAATGGGGGCTACATTACATCATGTACTTGGACTCAGTTTTCTCACCAGTAAAATTATCAATTAGACTGACGGCCCAGTGAGATCATGGAGGAGAAACTTTCGGCAATGCAAAGCTGTCTAGGCAGATGTAAAACTCTGTATTGGAAGAAATGTACAACACAGTCCTGGCTTTGAAAAAGGTCTTAATCAAGATTCATGGGTAGGAGATACACTGGGGTAAAACTGACAGGCTTAGTCTACAATTGGATTTAAAGGGTGAGGGAAAGAAGGCCGGTAAGAGCAACTGCCTTTCCTTCCTTTCCTCTTTCTGAAACAGGGTCTTGCTATGTTGCCCTGCTTGCTCTTGAACTCATGAGTTCAAGGAATCCATGGTTTTGTTGTTTCAACATTAGGAATTAGCGCTACAGTTAGCACCTTCATTCTTATCTTCTTTAATTCTAGAAAAACCAAAAAGGACATCCAGATCATGAAGGATGGCAAGTGCTGAGCTCAAAGGTGCACTCAAGCCATGAAGCTTCAAGCTGGAGAGCAGTGATACTCCAGAAGCTATGATGTGAAATAAAAGATGCAGCCCAAGCCATTGAAGTGGACCAGTCTTTGGGAACTCTAGGGAGTGGGTAGCAGCGAGGGGTGGGATCAGCCTTGACAGCCTCCCAGCTGAATCTGTTATCCTGCTACCCTTGTGGTCCTCAACCTTGTTACATGTCCCAGTTAGAGGTCCCAGTTACCTTCTGTCTGCTTGAGGTCAGACTATGAGCTCAGGGTACTGTCTGCCTCTGCTTCCTGAGTGCTAGAATTAAAGGCGTGCATTATGAAGCTCAGTGAAATTTGATTATAATATATGTATGGATGTTTTGCTTGCCCATATATATGTCTGTGTACCAGGAGGCCAGCAGAGGGCAGCAGATTCCCCTACCTGACAACTGGAGTTCCAGATGTGACCTCTGGAAAGCAGTCAATGCTTTTAACCACTGATACACTCTTCAGCTAGAAGCCTCTTGATATGATATCAGGGTAGTGGAGTGTAGGGGGCCTGGTCAGGCAATAACAATTTACTCAGATTCAGACTCCTGCTATACAGGGTGTAAAACGGACAGAAATGCTCTGAAATGATACATCTGGGGAAAGCTGGTCAAGAAAGGCAAACAATAACATCCCCTGGACTAGTGCAATGAGAAAAACCCAACAGTGAATGCTGATTTACAAATAGCAGGGGGCTTAGGTCCTTTACCAACAGGCCTTCCCACTGCTATTGATCTACTGGTTTCCCACCTGCAGGTAAACAGCATAGGATTAAATATTGGTTGTAAAACACAAACCCAAAATAGTAGCAGGCTTAAATACATACAAATTAATCTTCCTCACACAAATCTACACAGACTGACAGTCCCGTGCTCCTTTTGTATTGTTGCTCTATCACCTTCACTTCAGCCTGTCTCAAAGTATAAGGCAGCTGCTCTGACTGCAAATCATCTACATTCTAGGTCACAGACAAGGAAAGTGGTACAAAGTGTACCACTTACCTCCAAAGACACCTCATGCAACACAGGCTTATCCCAATGTCTAAAATAGCATCTCTTGATCAGGTAAGGGCAAGCAGACTGAGAAATCTAATCCTAGTCTCTGTTAAACTAAAATTTAGGAGTTAGAGTGGGAGGGGAAAGTGGGTACTGGTGGCATCTGGAAGTTTGCATTTCAAGTGGCAAGTCTCTCTTACATAACTCACATAAACCAGACAAGCCTCGCATTTCCTCAATGACACTTCCATCTCAGGATTCTATTTACCCCAGGGAATCACCAATATTAAAACTTGAACAATCTACCTGATACCCCACTGGAAGAAATGCATAATTCCCCACTTACACTTGTGGTCTGAAATGTTAAGTGTGAGCCTCTGAAGGCAATACAGTGGGGTTTTGTTTTTAGGGAAAAGGTGTTGGTGTGGGGGTGTTACTGAAGGCAGGAACTACCACTGAGCTACACCTCCACCCTTCCTAAAGACTCTGCCTATGGCACATGACCATGTTGGCCATTGCCAACCAGTCAAAAGATTCTTCTTCAGGCCTTAGAAATAGATAGAAGCAAGTTCCTCCAAGGCTATGTGGGGCACGAAGGCTAACAGCCAGCTTTCCTATCTTGGGGGAAGAACGATGCAGGGGAATGAAGAGGACACAAACTCAAGGAGTAAGGACTGAGTGTGTGCATTGTGAGTTCCTGAAGCCTAGCTGCCTTTGACCTTCCCAAAGTTGCATGCCATAACTTGGCTGGTATCTTGTTCAGTTGTTTATTTAAATTTTTTTTTTCATTTTACCAACACCAGTTCCCCCTCCCTCCCCTTCTCCCATCCTTCTCCCTTCTCCCTCTTGTCCAGTTTTTAAAAATTACTTTTATTTAATTAGATTTTGGTTTTTCAAGCAGAGTTTCCCTGTATAGGCCTGGCTTGTCCTGGAACTTAACTCTGTAGACCAGACTGGGTTGGAACTCACAGATTCACCTGCCTCTACCTCCGGGGTGCTGGCATTAAAGAAGTATACCACACTGCCTGGCTTAATACTTTTATTTTTTGAGGCAGGCTGGCTTTGAACTCAGGATCCTCCTGTCTCTGGAGAGCTGAGTCTACAAGTAGATATTTGCCTATAAAAAGATTGTGGGCTCTGCTCATTTTTCTCTTTCACTTTATCTCTTTGGAATTAAGTTCCTGGTATTGTCAAATAAAAAGTCCTGATCACCACATGGAGAAAGCCTTCTCAGAAGAGGGGGTGGGCAGTGATGGTGCTGGCTGTGACTCTAGCACAGGGAAGCCAACACAGAAGAGTTACTATTTGAAACTAGTCTGGGCCACACTGCAAAACCTTACCTTCAAAGATAAACCCAGAGAGGGGAAAGGAGGAGAATGAAGTAACATTGAAGCTGCTGTGATGGGCAAGGAGAAAACATGCCAGGAAGTGATGGGAGATGTCATTCTGTATATGTTTCTCATACTGGTTAATAATAAAGCACTGTTGGCCAATAGGAAAGGAAGATAGGAGGGACTAGGAGACAAGGAGGAAATAGGAAGTAGGAAGGAGGAGTCAAGATGGAGAGTCTGAAGAAAGCAGTATGCCACCGGCTCCCCGGTAAGAGAAATACATAGATCAGCAGAAATGGGTTAATAATTAAGGCAGAGCTAGCCGATAAGTAACAAGTAACCGGGCCAACAGTATTGTATCAAATACAGAGTCTCTGTGTGTTATTTGGGGCTGGCGGCGTGGCGGCGGGTCAAGACCAGCGGCGGCAGGCAGAAAAACCGTACCCCTTACAAATGGCGCCCAACGTGGGGCATAAGGACTTCCACTTAAAATTTAACAAAAGCTTAAAAAAGGGTTTTAGAAACAAAAGAACAGAGACAAGCAAGGTTTCTTGGTAACAGCATTTTTCCCGGTTGGACTCTGACTTGCTAGAGACAAGCAGATATTCGCGCGGCTCCTTTAAGGGAAGGTTCCTGACTCAGCTTGAATGGCAAAAAAACGCACAGCTTTCAAACAACTCTGCTAACAATTCATTGGCGTGTATGAGAGATGGCAATGGCAGTGACCACATCTCCAAGCCGGCAGCATGCTTTCTGGGTGGCAGCGCAGACCAAGGTGGTGAGCACAGCTCTCAGTGCTGGCGGTAAAAGTACCCGCCACCATCTTTGGTAAACCGCGGCAGAAACAAAGACTTTAATTTTAACAATGTTGTTGTTTAACAGATAAAGACTCATGGCCAGAAAAAAGATATAGATTTACAGTAGAGACAGATTCACATTAAAAAAAGGTGCTAAAAGTTTACAGTGTGTTAAAAAAAAAAAATACATAGGCTTGGGAGAAAAAAAATAAAATGGTTTTAAATAGACAAAGAGGAACTGGGTGTTGTAACACACGCCTTTAATCCCAGCACTCAGGAGACAGAGGCAAGCAAATCTCTGTGATTTGCAAAGTAAACCTGGTATACAGAGTAAATTCCAGGACAGATAAGAGTTACACAGTGAAACCCTATGTCAAAAAATAAAAAATAAAAGTAAAATAAAAAATATAATAATAAAGCCACGTAAAGATGAAAAGCTCAGAGAGAATCTGGTTACTGTATGCTATTGTGTTGTCTCTGCATTGTTTGACTGCTGAGAAAATAACAACTGATAAAGGAAATGCTGCTGCATTAATTCAATTTATGTATTTTAAAAATGCTTTGACTCAAAAATTTAAGTTCAAGGACAAGTTACTGGGGAAAAGGATTTCTATTTTTGTTTCCACAGAAATTGAAAAGCTGTGGATTCCTTCCAGACTAATGTGGTTTGATCAAGCCAGGCCCCCTGAAACAGAGTTCCTGATGATCCAACATTCAAAACAGCTTGGACAAAGCAGCCATGCAGACTACAGCCATCTTCTCAGGATCCCCCCATGACAGCGCCCCCTGTCAGCAGGAAGTAGTTTGGAAAGAACGACGCCCAAATTCCCAAATATTTATAAATGTTTGTTTTCATTTAAATGGACTTGGGTATAAATGGTTAATGATCACAACCAATATCTTTTTAAAGGTAAAAAGGGAATTATGGTATAGATATGAATACTTTGTATTGGAATGGATTTTCATTTATTGATACAATTTAAGGTCAATTTTGTGATGTATATATTTCTCCTTTTGTTTAGGTATTGTGTTTATATAGTTCATTCAGAAACATATTGTATAATGTAGTACAGATTATAGATAATTACCTATGATAGTCCAAGCTTAGAGTTAAGTTAGTTAGGTTTTTCAAGATACACAGAGATGTATTTGAGATAGATAGGAATTCTTCAAACCTTTCAAAGACCTACAGAATATGGCATTTAAAGTGGTTTAGGGTTTTTGTGACAGTGAGACATAATTGCTCTTGGCAATACCACCCGCACCAGAAAGGAAGATGAACATCGAAGAAATGCATTATGAAGTTTGCTTCCAATATGGCAAGACTAGCCATTTGGACAAGATACTGCTCTTGTCTGGACTGTTTGACTTTATGCTGTATAAACTGGACATGCAGGACCCACAGGAAAGTGACTCCTGATTCAAGATGGACATTGCTACAGAGATCCTGCTTCGTGGAAGAGTCTTCGAGACAGTATGCAGGACACGGAGAAAAGTGACTGACAAACTGCCAATAAAGAAGACAGTTTAAAGTTTTCTGCTTTACTGGAGAGTCTGTCAGACATACTATGGCCTATGGGCTGAAGATGGAAGATTACAGAAGAACTTCGGGTGACTGAAAAGGCAAGATGTCTCTGTCATTTCTAGAGCTTATATATTATCCTTCTGTGGTCTTTGAAGGAGTTGAAGACAGATAGTTATAGTTATAGTTTTCCTTAGTATTAAAGATAAGTTACTTTAGACACACAAAGATAGGATAGATGATGGAATAATTTCTTCAAATCTTGCTAAATGTTAATGGACTAAATAGTGTTAACTGTGATTATTTGATAACTGTTATGTGATATATTTTGCTATGTTAAGGTTAAAACCCTTCATGTTATTTTAGACAGAAAAGAGGAGATGATGGGAGATGTCATTCTGTATATGTTTCTCATACTGGTTAATAATAAAGCACTGTTGGCCAATAGGAAAGGAAGATAGGAGGGACTAGGAGACAAGGAGGAAATAGGAAGTAGGAAGGAGGAGTCAAGATGGAGAGTCTGAAGAAAGCAGTATGCCACCGGCTCCCCGGTAAGAGAAATACATAGATCAGCAGAAATGGGTTAATAATTAAGGCAGAGCTAGCCGATAAGTAACAAGTAACCGGGCCAACAGTATTGTATCAAATACAGAGTCTCTGTGTGTTATTTGGGGCTGGCGGCGTGGCGGCGGGTCAAGACCAGCGGCGGCAGGCAGAAAAACCGTACCCCTTACAAGGAAGTCCTCCAGCTCTGAGTCGGAAGGACTGGTTTGTAGAATTACATTCCTTGTTCACCCTCCCTATGTAGGACTAATTAAGTCCTAGGCAAGTGGACAAATGACAGGGCTGTCCTCTCCCTTGTGCTGAGGCAGAGCCACCTTGTGAGTGAACAGGTCTATGAGGGTAGGGCCTGTGCCCATGTGCTATATTTCTTTCTGCACTCAAGTCTTAGGGCCTTGTTTCTCAACCTTTAAATGAGACATCTGCCAATGCTATAAATCCCAATGCTGACAAGAGCACTTCTGTGGCCAATACACACCCGCTATGGATGTATACACTCAGCATTCGTTTGAAAACCTACTAACACTATGTAACATGCTTGACCTGCTGTCAACTGCAGTGCGGGGTTAGAAGCAAAAGGTAATCAAATGACCCCACAAATAAGTCACAGCCTGTGGTAAGTGCTGTGAGGGAAAAGCTACTGGGAACACAGAAGAATACCAGCTGGGCCTGAATAGTCTCAAGTAGGGGGGGATTTCCCCATTGAAGAGACACTTAATGATGTCCTGGAAGATGAGCAGGAGTCACCTAACAAAGGGGTGGTAGTAGAGGAGGCTGGTGAGAGGCTGTCCATGCAGAGAGAGCAGCAGGTGCAAAGTCCCCAGAGCAGTAAACAACACTATGGGTGGCTGACAAGTTGGAGGAGAGTGGGCTGAGATGAGCTGAGAGAAGACATACAGGAAAGGACTCTTGTTCGGACAGGGTCTCACAGGCTGGCAATCCTCCTGCATCAGCTTCTCCGGTGCTAGGAGTGTTAAGTGCAAGTTACCATGCCTGGCGAGGACTGTAGGGTCTTTATCCCTAGAGGCACTGGAGTCTTCTAAATAGAATTCTCACAGATTTTAGCATCACTTAGGCCACTCTGAGAAAAAACAGGATACATGATTTTGTATCCTGTTGCTATAATAAATATCCTGACAAATGCAACTTAAGGGGAAGGGGTTATTTGGCTCATAATTCCAGGTTAGTCCATCATGGCAGAAAGTTACAGGAACTTGAGGAAATTGGTCACACTGAATCCACAGGAAAGAAACAGAAGGAAGGATGAACGCATGCATGCTAGTGCTCGGCTCGCTGCTTCTACTTATACAGTTCAGAACCCTCCCTAGGGTACTGTGTCACCCACAGTGGACATGTCTTCCCACCTCAGTTAATATATTCAAAATATCCCCTCAAATACATGTTTACAGGCCAACCTAATCCTTCAATTAAAACTCCCTTCCCCGGTATTTCCAGATTGGGTCAGGCTGACAAACTAACCTGCAAGGGGTTGGACCTGGGTTCAATTCCCAGCAACTACATGGCAGCTCACAACTGTCCGTAACTCCAGTCCCAGGGGATCTGACACCCTCTTTCTGTTCTGGACTCTGCAGCCATCAGGCACACGCATGGTGCACAGACATGCATGCAGTCAAAACATCCACCATATACTATAAATGACATTTTTTAAAAAAGCACACAGCTTTAACAGAAAGTGTCCAGCTTTGTGTCACAGCTCTCCCATCCTTTCCCATTTCCTCCACCTCTTTACTATGTGAGGATTAGATCACTAATATATATAAAGAACAGTGCCTAGTGCTAAGTAACTTTGTGTGTTCAGATGTGTACAGGGGCTAGAAGACAACCTCAGGCTTTGTTCCTCAAGAGCCATCCACCTTGATTATTATTATTTTTTTTTTTAAACAGCGCCTCCCAGTAGCTAGACTGGCTGGCCAGTGAGCCTGCCTTTATCTCCTAGTGCTAGGATTATAAATATGTGCCACTACTCTCAGCTTTAAAAACAAACAAACGGCAACAAAAACAAGCAAACATGGGTTTTGAGCATCGAACTCAGGCCTCCTGCTTGTGTGACAAACACTTCCCCAACTGAACTCTTGTTAACTGTGACCCAGGGCCAAACAGCTGCCACAGAAAATGGACAGTGGACTGTTCCAGTAACACTGGGAATGGGCTGGGTTGGGCCCTGAGTCCTATCTATCTGTTTACCTCTACTACCACCAGGTCAGATGTCTTACCTACTGAGTCCTAAGTCCCTGGGACTTGAGTGAAGCCCTCTTGATAGATAAGCCTCAGGGGGCCTGTTGAAAGCCTGTCTCCTGAGTACAATGCTTAAAAAAAAAAAAAAAAAAAAAAAAAAAAAAAAAAAAAAGTGAGCTGACAGCAACTAACTAGCTTAAAGGGATTCTAACACATAGAATCACTCTTAGCTTCATCAAACATAAATGCTGACAAGTCACATGTATTTTATATAGTCATATATACCTATAATTCAAGAACCCAGGAGGCAAAGGATGACAAGTTCAAGACCAGCCTAGGCTATATAACAAGACTGTGTCTAAAGAAGGGACACACACAGGCGGACAGACACAAAGGAGAGAGAAAGAACATTCCAAATATTCTTGGGCTTGATGACAACATACAAACTGGTTTTGAAAGCAATGGAGGAGCCAGAGAGATGGCTTAACATGTAAAAGCATTGATTGCCCTTCTAGAGAAGCCAGCACCCACATGACAGCTGATCACTATATCTCATTCCAGTTCCAAGGGTATGCAAGTCCTCCTTGGGCCTCCATGGGCAGAGCATGCACACAGCACACAGACATACATGCAGGCAAAACACTCATATACACACACAAGATAAAAATAAATAACATAAAGCTATTAAAAAGCAACAACAAAAAAACAATGGAAGTAGAAGTCCACAGAATCAATAGGAACAGCTCAAAGGAAACCTAGAGCTCAGAGGGTATGGTTTTGAACTGGTTTCAGGCAGAGACTCAGTTGCCACTGGGTTCTTAACAGTTTGGAGACTTGTTTGGAGGCAAGATCATCCACATACTAATCAGAGGGCCCATCTCAGAATAGCACCTTGATGCCAGGTAGTGGTGGCACACACTTTTAATCCCAGCACTCGGGAGGCAGAGGCAGGCAGATCTCTGGGAGTTCAAAGCCAGCCTGGTCTACAGAGCTAGTTCCAAGACAATTAGGACTACACAGAGAAACCCAGTCTCAAAAAACAAACAAAAGAATAGCACCTTGAAGTCAGGCATGGTGGCACTTGCCCTTAACCCCAGCAATGGGAGGCAGAGGCAGGCACATCTCAGGTGTACATAGTGAATTTCAGGACAGCCAGAACTACACAGTGAGGCCCAAAAAAGGAATGTCACCTCGAAACCAAGGCCTGTGGCTGGGGAGCAGTGGGGGATGAGGACAAGGTCTTTAAACCAACAATCCAGTCAGATGTTCTGAAATTAAGTCACAGCAAGGCACTCTGTGGATTGTCCATGTGCCAAACTTCTATCCAACATTCCTACCTGGATGATTCTGGTTTTACATTTACAAACTGAGATCACAAGATCATGAATCTGAAGATCAGGGTGTTCTACAAACCAGGAACTAATGAAATGAATGCCTTTTTCCCAGCCCAGAGAATACCTGAATGTCAAGAGCTAGTAACCATTGGGCAGGAAGGCCTTTCTCCTAAAAAGGCAGCTGCTGCACAGCACGACCATACAGACCCAGAATGAGAAAGCAGGAACTCTACTTCAGGTTGCAAAGACAGTACTTTTTCATTGAGAACCGATGGAGGAGTAGGGAAATTGACATTTGGCCAGCTGCCTCTGGCAGCCCTGGAAAACAAGCCGCTTCTGTTCCAGAGAGGGCAGAGTTGTGAAGCTGCTCTTCAGAACAGCCCAGCCACTCTCTTCGGCACTTCATTCAGCAAGGGCAAAGTTTGTAGACTGCAACCGCTCTGTCTCTTGGCAGATGTATTGCTCCACCGTGTCACATTCAGCTAGGAACACCTACAAGACAGACACAGGCAGTGAAATGCAAGGCCCTCCTAGGACAAGCCAACCACTGCCCATACAAGGTTCTTTATTCAGCCATTCTGGGGAACCTGTAGATTAGACTCTGAACAGGTTGTGAAGGATGGACATGGACTCCCAGCTTGAGGAGGGCAGGGATAGTGAAACATTAAGCCATGGTTTCTGACTATGCCCTAAGCCAATGACCTCTGAAAGGGAGCACTGAACACACCATTGGTCCTTACTGGAACTTTGCCAGCCCTATCTCCTCTCTGGTGAACTTGCCCAAACTGAATATATCAATAATCAGGGACAAGAATCCCCTTCTTGGGTCCATGCTAATAAATAAACAATAACAACAGACCATGCCTTTTAGCACAGTATCTGTTTTGAGCAGATACACACACACACCAACACACTAAATACATTACAGCCTATCATGTACTACCATATACCTCACTCACCTGAACCTTTTTTACCAAATTCTTCCTTTTTAGCCTGCTGTCTTTAAAATTTTCTGGTAGGACCTATGGAAGAAACAGTTTACACCAAACAATTGACATCTGTAGTGACAATGACAAGAGACATTAAAAGTCTACACAATACATCCACAGGTCACCAGTATAAGTAAGATGTGCACTTTCAGGCATCATTTCTCCTTGTCTGCATCCTATGTGGCTCCTTTCATGGCTCCTATTTCTATGAATGCTGCCTCCCTTGGCTGCAATGTCTGAATTGTAACCTGATCAGAAACACAGATTTTGCTTTTTCGCTGTGTCCTACATATGGATACTAATATGCCAGGAAAAGTACCTTCTGTTGTTTTTTTTTTTTTTTTTTTTGGGGGGGGGGGGGGGTGTTTGTTTAATTGGTTTTGAGACAGGTTTCTCTGTATATCCCTGGTTATCCTGGAACTCACGCTGTAGACTAGGCTGGCCTCGAACTCAAAGATGCACCTGCCTGACTCCCAAGTGCTGGGATTAAAGGCCTGTGCCACTATCACCTGGCTGTTTTGTTCTTTTTTTTTAACCCCTCAGTCACAACAGAATTCCAAGCCAGAGAAATTCACTCTCAAGAATGAAGCATCAAGTACCCTTACATTAATCTGTTAAAAAAAAAAAAAAAAAAAAAAAAAAAAAACCTGGGCCAGCAATTCAACAGCCTTCCAAGATCTGGCTGTGGTTGAAGAAATGTGGTGTAGAGGAAATGAGCTTCCTTAACCACGAGATCATAAACTTCTTGGGTTCCAGGTCCATTAGTGTGCGTGCGCACGCATGCACGCACGCGACACACACACACACACACACACACACACACACACACACACACACTCACCCACCATATATATTACAAAAGCCCCTGTGTTGGTAGGCTGTGAATGCCTACAGGTCAGAAACTCCACATATGTACCCATAACTTGCATACTATCCTAGTTTCCTCTCTATTACTATGAGAAAACACCCTGATCAGTTGGGGTAGAAACTTGAAGCAAAACACAGGGATGAATGCTACTTGCTGGCTTACACTTAGCTTTCTTTTTAAGGTTTATTTATTTAAATTTTATGGGTGTTTTGCCTACAGGTATATCTATATCATATGCATGCCTGATACCTGAAGAGGCCAGAAGAGGACACTAGATCCCCTGGAACTAGAGTTAAAGATGGTCGTGAGCCGGGTGTTGGTGGCACACACCTTTAATCCCAGCACTTGAGAGGCAGAGGCAGGTGGATCTCTGTGAGTTCGAGGCCAGCCTGGTCTACAGAGCTAGTTCA
Organism: Phodopus roborovskii; assembly: GCF_943737965.1. Lineage (NCBI taxonomy): Eukaryota > Metazoa > Chordata > Mammalia > Rodentia > Cricetidae > Phodopus > Phodopus roborovskii. The sequence goes on from NW_026125078.1 coordinate 72,739, forward strand.
AGGACAGGCTCCAAAACAATACAGAGAAACCCTGCCTCAAAAATAAATAAATCAATCAATAAATAAAAATGGTTGTGAGCCACTATGTAGGTTCTGGGAATCAAATCCAGACTGTCTAGAAGAGCAACCAGTACTTTTAACCAATGAACCATCTCTCCAGCTCAAAGCTAGCTAGCTTTCTTACACAGCGCAGAACCACCTGTCGAGAGATGATGCAACCCATAATGGGCTATATCAATTACCAAAACAGCCTCACCCCCAATATGTGCCATAGACCACCCTAATCTTGGTAATCCCTCAGCTGAGAGGCACTTCTTAGGTTTCTCCAGGCTGTGTTGACAGTTAAAGCTAACTAGAACATATAGTACCTGGCACACAATAACAATAGTAGATACTTAACATCCCCAAGTAACAGATTTTCCCAGGCAATAGAAGCATAATACTGATAGACTGAAATGCTGTCATTAAAAACTAGTATCTCTAAGCTGAATATTTACTTACCATTGTGTCGATCTCCTCCAAGATCTTCATGAACTGTTCAATTGTGGCCTTTACTTTCCTATCAAGTTTGCAAAGAGCTTCTGCTTGAAATTCCTTAGCCAGAAAACCCTGTAAAGGAATAGGCACTGTTACAAGTGTTTCTTTTTAAAGATTTATTTATTTATCATGTATATAGTGTACTGCCTGAATGTATGCCTGCAGGCCAGAAGAGGGCACCAGATTTCATTACAGATGGCTGTGAGCCACCATGTGGTTGCTGGGAATTCAATTCAGGACCTCTGAAAGAGCAGCCAGTGCTCTTAACCTCTGAGACATCTCTCCAGCCATGCAAGTGTTTCTTGAGACTCGTGGAAAACCATGCCACTATACTGATGGAAGTGACCCAGAGTTTACCATTGCTGTAATAAGCCAGGCTGAATCTCAGACCTTCATACCTTGGGAAAATTAGAAATGCTGGCCTTTGCCAGTCTAAAGAATCCAGGCTGCAGACTGCTCTTTGTCTTATGGTCCACTGGGGCTCTGAATACCTCTCAAACCTAACTATAATGTAACCTTCAGTTACAAGTGTACACATGCACATAAAAGACAGACAGACATTAAGAGCATAGACTTAAATGCTGGGCATCATGTCTTAATATTTGGATATCAAAGGTTGACATGAGTTGCATTTGTCAAACACTTCCTGTTTGGTGGTTTGAATAGGAATAGCCCCCATCAGCTCTTATACTTGGATACACAGTTGTTAGGGAGTGGCACTACTTGACAGGGGTTAGGAGGTGTGGCCTTGTGGGAAGAAGTGTATTACTTAGCTTTGGGTTTTCAAATGCTCAAGCCAGGCCCAATTTCTCTCTCTCTTCCTGCTGCCTACAGATCCAGAAGTAGAACTCTCAGCTATTTCTCCAGCACTACATCTGTCTGCATGCTGCCATGCTTCCTGCCATGATAACAATGGACTAACCCTCTTAACTGCAAACCAGCCCCCAATTAAATGCTTTTCTTTTTATGAGTTGCCATGGTCATGGTGTCTCTTCACAACAATAGAACAGTGACTAAGGTACTCTGCCTTAGCTGGGCGGTGGTGGTGCATGCCTTTGATCCCAGCATTTGGGATGCAGAGACAGGCAGATCTCTGTGAGTTCAAGGTCAGCCTGTTCTACAGAGCTAGTTCCAGGATAGCTTGGGCTGTTACACAGAAAAATCCTGTCTCCAAAAATGATAAATAAATAAATAGATAGATATTCTGTGTTATTTTTATTTTTTGAGACAGAATGTCTTACTGAATCTAGAGTCACCCAATTTGGTTAGACTGCTTGGCAAAGACAGGAGGCTCCCTGCCTCCGAGCACAGGAGTTACTGAATGTGCCATCATGTCTACCTGGATGCTGGACCCCGGTCCTGGTGCTGTTGGCATGCATTACTGAGCTATATCCCCAACTCTGGCTTAAGATCTAAAACAAGTACTTAAACTTTCCATGTCTCACTGCTCTGAGATTATGGGATGCTGATGGGAAAATATATAGATGCTGACATAATTCACAGCACAAGTAGATCCATATCGTAACAGAGGGTGACTGTGTTCATTCTAGTTTTCTTTTGAGACAGGGTTTTATGAAGTATAAGCTGCTCTCTAACTCACTGCTTAGTCAATGCTGTCCTTGAACTCCTGATCTCCCACCTCCCTCCACCTCAGAGGAGCTGGGATTACAGGTGTGCAAAACAACACCTGGCTCAAGCAGCACTTGTTTTTATTAAACCACCTCTAAGCCTAATGATCAATTATCTGGTGGCTGATTTGAAAAGCAGGCATTTCTGAGGATGACTATCAAAACAGAGTGACAAATGCACATTTTACAACACATAGCAAGAAGTTCAAAAGTTATTCAGAAATTCAAACTCAGTCCTATCAAAACCAATCACAACTGTTCCAAAATGATTCATGTCTAAGGGCATTCAAAGAACATAATATGTAACAAAAAAATTATTAGGTAAAACAGAGAATAGAAACTAGATTAGGTAAACCATGATATGCAATAAACACAACCATTTTCAATGATACAAGAAAATGTTAAATTTTTCATCAATAGAAGAACAATTTACCAAATGTACATCATATTAAAATTTTTGATAATAAGATTAACATATTTTTCAGAGTAATAGTATCTCTGGATCACAAGTACACACTTGCACATCAAAAGCAGCAGTAAGAGCGGAGTTTAGGATGTGTCAGTTCTTGCTCTGAACTGAATCTTTATCTGAATGTACATTTAAAACTCTTGTATAAACACTACAAGTTATTGTCATTTCTTTTCTTCTTCTGTTGAGTTGTTAATTATTGCGGTAAATAAGGATCAGGATAAACAAATAAGCCGAATAGATGTTTATTCAGGGAGAAATAACTTACAACCTAGACAGATGAACACCAGGAAATTCAACCCGATCCTCTCCTGTCCGAGTCACGCCAGAAAGAGAGCGCCTTCCTGGCCCCCTCCGACCTCCTTCCTCAGGTCACCTCCGCCCATAGCTCCACCCCCCAATGGGCGTGGTCAGTGCTACAGAAGGACTACCTCACTACATTCTTCCTTTTATTTTGTTTGTGTTTGGAGACAGGGTTTCTCTGTATAGCTCTGGCTGTCCTGGAACTCACTCTGTAGACCAGGCTAGCCTCCAATTCAGAAATCTGCCTGCCTCTGCCTCTCAAGTGCTGGGATAAAAGATGTGGCCACCACTGCCCAGCATAAATCAATTTTATACATAAAGCACAAAACAGGACTAGAGAGATGGCTTAATGATTAAGAGCATATATTGGTCTTCTAGAACCCTGAGTTGTGTTCCCAGCATCTACATAGAGGCTCACAACTTCATGTAACTCCAGCTCTGGGAGAATTAGAAACCTCTGGCCTCTCTGGCCACCAGCACTCACATGCATGTACTCCCACACAGACACATACACATAATACATAATTTTAAAATGAAATAAATCTTTTTTTAAAAATCCAACCAGGTAACAATACCATACCAGTAAATTCATGGAATTCTTATAGATAAGTCACCTGCTGAATTCCAGAAAGCTCTTTATTCAACTCTTGCAGGCAGTTAGCTGTCTTCTCTACAGATACTTCCAAATCTTTCAGCTTCTTTAACTCTACCTCTTCCTCTGGATTGCTCTAAGAATCAAAGAGAGGTCAGTAACCACAAATGCCAGCTGCCTATGTCAGAAGAAACCCTGACAGCACTGGGCTAAGCCACTCACTGAGGAGGGCTCACCCAACTACTGATGCTTCTTGGAAAGCATGTCAAAGGGTTAGACAACACATTTCCTGTCTGTAAAGCTGAGTCCAGAGAACAGGAAGGTGTGTGCACCCTGATGGCCTGTATTCAGAGAACAGAGTCAGTCCAAGTGTCAGGTTCAGCCTCTGCCTTGGGCTGATCCCAACAGCTAGACTAGAGTGTAATCAAGGACTAGAGAGCACTCACTATTTCAGAGGGTCTGGGTTCAGTCCTCAGCATCCACAGGGTGATTTACAATCTTTTCTAACTCTAGTTCCAGAGAAGCCAGGCATGCACATAGTACACACACATACAAATGCATGCAAAAACACTCATATACATTAAATAGGTTAAACAAATCTTTAGAAAAGAAATAAAGTGTAAGAAAATTCAAGTGGATGCCACTAAGGAGTCCAGAATGTAAAGACAGGCAGAATTCAACTAGTCCTTGGTTTTGTTTTGAGACAAGATCTCCCTATCTAGTCTTGAATTCCTTCCTCCCACCTCAGTTTCCTAAATGTTGGGATTAGATGATATACTAGCATGCCCCCTCCCCATACCCTAGGCAGTGTCTCACTTTAGCCTAGGGTGGCCTCAAACTTACTAGGTAATGAGAGGATGATCTTGAACTCCCGATCCAGCTGTCTCTATCTTCCCCATGCTAGAACTACAGGCATGTACCACCATGTTTGGTTTATGCCTACTTAACTCTACTATTAAATATGATGGCAACAATGATAATACTTTTATTAAACATTACTTATATGTCAGCTTCTATGCTTAGCATGTTACCAGTGCTATTATGGTTTTTGGTTTTTGGGTTTTATTTTTTTGAAGCCCTACCACAATCTTAAGGAACTGTAACTACAGATAACCGAAACTGGGACTTAATGTAGGAAAAGCGACCTAAGATCCCAATGCCCAAAGGGCAACGTACTAGGATCCAGATGCGGCTCCCCGCTCTTAACCAGCTCCAACAGAAACTACGAGTGCTGCCTGGTGCCCACACTATTCTCCCCCAAACCTTCAGCAAGACTTTTAGAACATTCTTTCTCTCACCCACAGCTGGCAGCCGGGGCCAGCAGCTGCCTGCTTTGGTACATTCCCCTAAACTGTTCATTCTTCTCTGTGGCCACATCTCAAACCCAGTCCTCTGGAGGCTCCGGATTGAGATTCGACTCTCATTGCTTCCACTTAGCTCATCCCTGCCTTCAGTCTACTCAGCCCTCTCACTCTAAGAAAGAAACCTTCTGAAGTGCTGTAATGCTACTGTGTCACAATGCAGGGTTGGGCACAGTATCCATCACAGCAGGAGCCACAGACAGTCCTCACCTATCACCAACTCTTTTTTTTTTTTTTTTTGGCCCCTCAGTAGTTTTCTTATAGAATAAGGGTTTTCTTATAGAATTCAGTAAGGAGGGCAGTTAAAGGAAGGTAGATTCCTAAAACCTGAACAGGAGTTCTTGCATGTAGTGTCTATAGCTCTAACAAAAGCTCTCCTGAAAAACTACTTAAAGCCTGTTGCTGGCACATTTTAACTACACTGAAGATTCACCAAAGACAAAAGCCCTGCCACTGAGGCAGCACCATGGTTCCTAACGCCTAGAGTGAAAAGGCTGATCAACAGGATAGGAATGCACAAATAAAGCTACAACCAAACTGGTAATCTTATCAGACTAAGTTTAAGGAAGCATGTCACCAATGCTGAATCTGCGTAAACAATTTGGTCTTTTTTTTTTCCCCCTCAAGACAGGGTTTTTCTGTGTAACCCTGGCTGTCCTGAAACTCAGTATGTAGACCAGGCTGGCCTCAAATGCTGAGATCCACCTGCCTCTGCCTCCCAAGTGCTGGAATTAAAGGTGTGCACCAGTACCGACCAGCCAATTTGGTCTTCTATACAGAACCATGTATGAAAGACTTTGTCATTCAATTCTGAAGAATTTTGATGGAAAAAGCAATTTACCTTTTCCCCAATTAACATGACTCGGCAACCATTTTGTATTCCAAGTGCTGACAATGGTGTCTCCATTTCCTTCAGAGATTTTCCTGGAGAGAAAAAAAAAGGCATGCAGATTGTAACATCTGAAAATAGGCTTTGGCAAATGCACATGAAAAAGAGGTGGGAGTAAAGCCCCACCACTAGCTGTGAAGCCACTGGCATTTAATGGCTGTGGGAAAGAGACAATTTTCTTTAAGTGTGTGACCCCTGATAGGTCCACCTTCCTCTAGGGCAGGCCCCTATCCAAGAGTATTTGGGCAACACAAACTGGACTCAAAAGGGGGCAAGGGATGCAAGCAAGGAAATGAATGTGATCAAACACATTGTCTGAAAATTTCATGAAACTAGTTGGGCAGTGGTGGTGCACGCCTTTAATCCCAGCACTTGGGAGGCAGAGGCAAGTGGAACTCTGTGAGTTTGAGGCCAGCCTAGTCTACAGAGTGAGTTCCAAGACAGCCAAGGTTACAAAGAGAAACCCTGTCTCGAAAAACCCAAAAAAAGAAAAAAAGAAAAGAAAAAAAAAAAAATAGAAGAAAATTTCATATAAAACGAGTAAGATATTATTTAAAAGCAGAAGCACAAATCTAATCTAAAAGGGGGTCCTGAGAGATGGTTCAATGATTAAGAGCAGTGGCTACTCTTCTAGAGAACCCAGAAAACTGGGCTTTGAGGTGCACACCTACGCTGAGCAATCAGGGGGCAAAGGCAAGCAGATTTCTGTGAGTTCAAGTCTAGAATGGGCTGTAGACCAAGATCCAGGCCAGCACAAACTATATAATGAAACTTTGTCTCAAGAATAACTAAAACCAATCAAACAAAAAGTTTTATATTTGCTAACAAAAGGATGAATTGGAAAATTTTTTGAAAATGTCTTCATCTGATAGTGTCATTTCTAGATATTTATCCTAAACAAATAACTGGAAATATGCCTATATAATACTTATTAAAATTAACATTCAGGAACAAAGGATTAATATAATTCATATAGTAGATATACTGCTTTAAATTTTATTAGTTTTATATGTATAGCTATTCTGCCTGAATGTATGCTTGTGCATCATATGTGTGACTGGTGCCAGTGGAGGTGAGATCCCCTGGAACTGGAGTTATTGACTAGTTTAGAGCCTCTATGTGGATGCTGGGAATTGAACCTAGGTCCTTTGGAAGAAGAGACAATGCTCTTAACTGCAAAGCCATCTCTCCAGCCCCTAAAGGTTTTGTTTTAAGATTTATTTATTCTTAATTTATTTGTTTATTTTTTTTAAGGATTGATTTACTTATTTATTATGTATACAGTCTTCTGTCTGCATGTGCTCTTGCAGGCCAGCAGAGGGCACCAAATCTCATTAAAGGTGGTTGTGAGCAACCATGTGGTTTCTGGAAATTGAACTCAGGACCTCTGGAAGAGCAGCCAGTACTCTTAACCAAGGAGCCATCTCTCCAGCCCCCTTGTTTGTTTGTTTGTTTTAGATACAGTTTCTCTATATAACAGCTCTGGCTGTTCTGGAACTCATAGAGATCTAACTGTCTCTGTCTTCCGAGTGCTAGGATTAAAGCCATGCACCACCATGGCCTGGAGATTTAATTTTAATTTTATTTTGATTATGTGGATTTGTGTGAGTGTGCAGGTATGTGCATGTGACTGCAGATGGCATTTCTTTAGCCCTAACAGATAATTTCTGTGTAATAAAAGGTTTTGTAGTCATGAAAGCTCTCTTCTTCTCAGGATACTTCAATGGATGCTGGTAAACTCAATGTTATAACAAAGTAAATGTGGAGAGAGCGGGGAAAGGGGAGAAGGGGGAACTGTAGTTAGTGTGTAAAATAAAAAAAAAAAACCTTTTAAATAAATAAAACATATAAAAGAAAATGTAAACTACATGGATAGGGCTTAGTGGTAAGTTTCTACTGTCTTTATAATTCAGAAATTAAGTTATTTAAGGAGAAAAAGATATGGGGCATGGTTGTACATATCATATGGCCAGTTCCAAGATGGCTTGGGTTAGAAGAAACTATCACTCTCCTATGAAGAAAAAGGCAAAGTTTTATACTATGAAATATAAATAAAAATGCTTCCTTTTACTATAGCCAAAAATTATACTCCTGCCATAATGTTCATTATTAAATTCTTTACAATGACTGAAACCTAATGAGATAAATCTAGCCCTATCATGTTCCAAAATAACGGGTTCCTATGAGAGTGGGAAGGCAGAGGATAGGGGAGGGGTGGAGAAGAGCTTGTGCCTCAGAAATCAGCATCATCCGACACACTCTGCCCAGCGTGATGTCAAGTACTGGCAATAGCAGTACCTCTGCTGTCATACTAACAGAAACTGGACATTAGGCAACTAAGGTAACATTTACTTAATAGTAACTTCAATACCATCATGTAGAACATGTATTGGGGAAAGGATCTAGCATAGCCACAGAAGACTGTCCATATATTTCCTCAAAAAAAAAAAAAAAAAAAAAAAAAAAAAGTTGACATTTCTGTCATGTTACTCCAAACCTGACACTCATCCAGATGTTTGTGAAGTCTAGTATAGAGCAAGACCTTAATCAACATCTGTTGAATGAATGAAAGAAAACAGTTCTGGTTTGAAAACTGAAAGATGGGGGTTGGAGAGATTGCTCAGTGGTCAGGAGTATTTGTTACTCTTACAGAGCTCTGGTCAGGTCCCAGCACCCACATGGTGGCTCACAACCATCTGTAACTCCAGCTCCAAAGAAGCTGACATCCTCTGTTGCCCTTCATAAGCACTGCACAAACATGGTAGACATGTGTGCAGGCAAAATACCCATGCACACATACACACACAGAAAGCTGAAAGTCACCATTAGGTAGGACTAAGCAATTTAAAATCTGACCTTACCGGTGGTTGTGGCGCATGCCTTTAATCCCAGCACTCAGGAGGCCAGCCAGGACTACAGAGAGAGTTCCAGGCCAGCCAGGACTACATAAAGAAACCCTGTCTAAGAAATCCAAAATAAACGAACCAATAAATGAAATAAAATCTGTCCTTTGGCCATAACTACTCAAAAAATGAATGAGAAATACCAACCCTTAAATATGAGCTTCTGAAAAGGTAGTGGAACCCCTGTGGCCTCTTCGACAAGCTGAGCTAGGTCTTGGACAATTGGTTCGCTATGACCCTGCTGTGGGGTAACAAGAAGTTCATACCGCTCATTGCCTGGAGAGAAAGAACAGTATTTAATGAAGACAACTCTTTCACATAAACCTATAAATAAGCTGATGTTTTCATATGGAGCTGAGGATTGAATTTAGTGCCTTGGTCTTGCTGGGAAGCATTTTTTACTACTGAGCTGTGTTATGTCCCCACCTAGAGTCACACTTGCATTCAAGACACAGCTCTTATTCTACCTATTACAAAGCTTTCCTCTGGTGACCTTCTCAAAGACCTATTTCCTCTAACATTAAAAAAAAAAAAAACTATTTTAATGATAGCTGACATTTCATGCAAGCATATGTGATGAGTTGTGCAAGACTTGTTCCACACAGCATCTTAAAACCCCAGGACAACTCCATAAAGCAGGTATCAATTCAATTAAGACATGCTTCGGGAAACCTTCAACTGGCAGTCAGAATCTGCCCTTAAATCCAGCTGACTTCAAAGTGCATTTTCCATCACAAGCTGCCTGTATTCTGTGGTCTGACTGCCCTATTGTCTTTATGGCATCGGTCTCTCCCCTGATTCACCAGCAAGGGACTGTTTTCCTCATCTTTCTTACTTGGCACACCTAAGTGTGCTTAGTAAAGACAAATGAATTAACCCGTTTTTCAAAAGACAGGTGGCCAATTCTTTCTAAGTAGGTGGAGTGTAGGTCCAGCTTATTAGACCGCTCTCCCAATTGACCCAGCCATCTGTGCTTTACAGATCAGAAATCAGAGGCCTTAAAAAAGAGACAGCCATCACAAGGTCACTTAAATCATGGTTTCCAGATAGCAAAGTATATGGGTCTTTTCTAATTAATTGGTACTAAGGAAATCTCACGGATTCAACTTTCTTCTGTACTTTCCAGTGTTTGGGTCTGTGTTAATTTCACCAAATATCCAGAAAGCAACTCTTGGACACCCCCACCCACTGAACATGCGATTCTGTGACATCCAATACAGAAAGAACTCAGAAAGTGATGATCAGCCCAAACCATATACCAAGTTCAAACTCGCTATACAAGTTCTACACACAAAATGTCCAAATACAAGACTGACACAAAGTCCTATATTTATTGGCGGCACACACTCAACTACGCTTCCAAAATAGAGGATCTAACAAATACCTAGGGACAAAACACACTGGCCACACGGAAAGATGTCCTGACACCAGGCCAAAAACCATCCCCATGGACATGACCAAGAACCCATGCCTAACCTACAGATGCCAACCCGACCCCTGGAGCCCACTCTGGTGCTCACTGTGGGTGACGGTCACAGTGAGCCCGGGGGTTTCCATATCCTCCGTCTGAACCATCTCCTCAGTCTGGGCCATGCTTTCGGTCTGGGTCACCTCTTCGGCCACGGTCACCTCCTCGGTCTGGGTCGCCTCCTCGATCTTGGTCACCTCCTCCAACTGGGTCACCTCCTTGGTTCCGGCCACTTTCTTGCTGCGGGTCACTTTCTTACCCCTGGTCAACTCTCTGCTGTGAGCCACCTTCTCGCTCTGAGTAGAGCGGGGACGGACTTTCTTCTTCACCCGCGGCCTGCAAGCGCCGGCGGCGGCGCCCCTGGTGGATCGGTCATACCCGCTGGCTGCACTGCGGACAGATGAACGCTGAGAGGGAGGCGAGCCGCGCTCGGCCCGGGACTCCGACTGGCGCGGCTCCCAGCCTGGCCGAGAGGCGCGCAGCCGGGGTCCCAGCGGCTCCTGGTTCCCTCGCGGTCTCCGAGGGCCGCTGTGATCCGCCAGGCCCGCGTTTGTTCACCGCCCAGCGGTGGCTGACGAGCTCGCAGACTTGCAACCCCGCCCTACTACTCACCGTCTCCGCCCCATCTGCTCGCCACGCCCTCGGAACTGACCCCGCTCCAGGCCCCGCCCTATCCGCCCAGACGCGTCTAGACCCCACCCACTCCGCGGAGGCACCGCCCCTTCCCTCCCTAAGCCCCGCCTCCAGAAGTCTTTCTGCCTCTCCCAGAGCTCCGCGCTCCTTCTCCGGAAGGAGGAGCTGAAAACCCGGAAAAAGGATCGGGAAACTCCAACGAGCACTTTGCGCTTGCGCATGGGGGGGCCGGAAACTGAAACCGGAGCGACTACGCTTCCGTTTCTGGTTTTCCCTCCAGTGTTTGGGTTTCTTCGCCGCCGGTCAAGATGAACCGATTCTTCGGAAAAGCGAAACCCAAGGCTCCGCCGCCTAGCTTGACTGACTGCATTGGGACGGTGGGCATTTGACTTTGTATACCTAGACTCAACTCCGACTGGACATCCCGAATCCTACTCCACCCCGTTCCTGGTTCGGGCCCATCAAACCTCAGTCTTGTCCATCCCCACCCCTTTCATCCCTGTTTTCCATGCCATTCCTGACCCCACCCACAAGCCAGAGACACTCTAACCCTTACTGCACTTAAAACCCTTCCTGACGCCCACTGCGCCCCATCCTCTCTTTTCTTGCTTTGGTCCTCACATTCCACACCCTTCCCTACCTTGGTTCATACACCCCACTCCGTCTAACCTGGTCTTTTACCAATTAATTTTTCATTCCTTTTCCCTCGCCCACGTCAGGTTTATCATGTTTGTACCTTAGTCCTGGATCTGAGTAGCACAAAAATCTGAATCTTGATCCCTCCAAATTAAGCCAGATTTCGGAAATGGCATTAGATCTCATCGTAGTCTGTGTCCACTGGCTCATTCCATATACTTTTATGTTGAGTTCCCAAACTGACTAGTCTCCCACTTGGGAAATCTCAACCAACCCAGTGATTCCCAAATTGTTTTTCTCAAGGCAGAGCTGCTAATGAGAATCTGGGACATGGGAGAGAGTTTAGGAAAGCCTTTCAATGATTCTGGCTGGTATCCCCACCCTTGAGTAAACCACTGTTTTCCACTCTTTGCTATATCCTTTTGTTTTCTTCATCTGCATTCCTTGCTTCTCCTGTCCCTTTCTGTATAAATATATTTTGATAATTACCACTACATTTGACTTTTTCCTCCAAGGTGGATAGCAGGGCAGAATCCATTGACAAAAAAATTTCCCGGTTGGATGCTGAGCTAGTGAAATATAAGGATCAAATCAAGAAGATGAGAGAGGGCCCTGCCAAGGTAAGATTGGTGTCAACTGTTGTAGGATGAACTGTGTAGGAATGGAAAAAAATACACAATCTGGTAAGGATAAAATACGTGTGAGGATGTATTCTTCGGGGAAGAGAGAGTGCATGCAGCCAGATACAAGAGGGAAGCTGGGGTTAATGTGGTAGATGGAAGGTGCTGACCCCATGTCCTGAAGCAAAATGGGAATTAATTAGTATGCTCTACTGAAAAGCCCCCATTCTGGAGAGGAGGTTTTTGTTGTGCTCAGAATCTGGTTGTGGTCAGGCTGGGATAGATAGAATACAATGGTAGGCTGGGGAAAAGTACAGAATTCGCATGTAAGACCAGTGTTCTAATACTATCACTGAGTAGACTATGGATATATAGCTATCTTTTCCCCCCAACTCCATAACATATTAACAGTGGGAACTAGTGCATTACTCAGCCTCAATTTTTCTCATGTGTTAAGTGAAAATAATGTGTACATTGTAGTGTGAGGATTAAATAACAAGTCACCTAAATGGCACTATGTCTACAATATAGTGGTGTTTGATAAATTTACATGAAGAACCAACAGAGAAGGGAAACAAGGGTTCATGTAGAGCTTCTCAGCTTCTAAAATGGAGAGATTGGTGGGGTTGTTGTAAACTGTTTCTAACATGAGGACATGATAGAGGTTGAACATGTTGTGTTTATATTGAAGGCAACTGGGTGTAACACTGTGGGCATCATTGGGGCTGGAAAGTGGAAATAAAATACATCAGGAAAAGGGGGAGTGGTTCAGGATCCTGAGATGTGGGTTGCAAAGGGTGCCGAGGCTTACCAACTGACAGAGTTACCTGTGCTTGGAGGTGAAGCATAGACTCAAGAAGCCTCTGTGTCTACCTTTTAAAAGAAGCACATAGGTATATGAGTTTTAGCATATGGAAGACTTCTTTTTGCCATATGTGTTCCCCCTTTTTTATTAAGTCTGTTTTTCTCCTCAGAACATGGTCAAACAGAAAGCCCTGAGGGTTTTAAAGCAAAAGCGAATGTAAGTCATGTGGGTCATCTCCTTTCTAAGAACAGTTTAAGCCAAAAGCAAAAACATCCTCATTCTTTCTGGGTTTCCATATCATTTTCTAAGTACTCTTGATATTATTGCAAATTTCCATAAACTTCTGTTACTTAATGTTACCAACTTAAGTTTAGGTAGCCATGTGGTGTTAGTGACTATTATTGTGGCTGGCCAGATCTGTATGGTTTGGTTTTTTTCCCATTGTTTAGTATGATCTTGTTTGGTTTTGTTTATAAAGTTAGGGGTGCTGAGTATTTGTTCTCTCTCACCACAATAGTTTGTTTTCAGTTTCTGTGTCCCAGTGTTGTGCAAAAACCCAGTTACTATCTGGTGCTCACCCCCTGTGGACTGCTGAGCCTGTGAGATCATCCATGGAGTTGTAGAAGCTAGGTATAATCAGCTTGTAGGAAAATTGTTGACAGCTTTGTTCTTTTTTTTGTTTTGTTTTGTTTTTTTGTTTTTTGTTTTTCAAGACAGGGTTTCTCTGTATTTCTAGCTCTGTAGACCAGGCTGGCCTCCAACTCACAAAGATCCACCTGCCTCTGCCTTCCAAGTGCACCACCAATGCCCAGCTTGCTTTGTTCCAATTTTAAAATTACTTTGTAATATATCAGATGCTGTCTTTCCTTTTTTTTTTTATTTTATTTTATTAAATCACATTGGAAAAATTAACAATACCTACAACAACCAAGATGTATTACAACTATTGCTTTCTCAGTGGCAATTGGTTTTATTTATTTTTAAAAATTATTTATTTTTACTTGCATTGGTATTTTTCAGGTATGTATGTCTGTGTGAGGGTGTCAGACTGGTAGTTACAGACAGTTGTTAACTGTCTTGTGGATGCTGGGAATTGAACCCCAGGTCCTCTGAAAGAGCAGTCAGTGCTCTTAACCACTGAGCCATCTCTCTGGATCAGCAATTGGTTATAAAGTATTATGTTTTTCTTATAGAAGAAAAACAATTTTGGCTTCAATGGCCTAGGCCTATATTCCTATCACTTGGGAGGTAGGGGAAGAAGGACCAGGAGCCTACACACCTTGGCTACATAGAGAAATCAAGGCTAGCCTTGGCTACATACAACCCAATTTCAAATTAAGTCAATAAATAGCTAAGCATAGTGGCACACACCTATAAACCTTGTACTTGGTGTATGAAGTCAAGAATAGCAGGGGTTCAAAGCTACCCTTGGCTAGTAAATTCTAGGCCCTTGTGGGCTGTATGAGTCCCTGCTTCAAAAATGAAAAATAAATATTTTTTTTAAAAACTATAAATTTATTGCACAAACTTGGAAAATAAGCAAACAGAAGAAAATTTATCTAGATTCTTAGGAAACTGAAATTATAATGTATCTTTCATATAAGCTATTCTTTTCTACTTAAAACTATACCTTTTCTTTCCTGTTTCTGTTTTTAGAGACAGGGTCTTGCTATATATCAAGATTGGCCTCCAGTTCCAATCCCCTGACTCAGCCTCCCAAGTACTGAGATTATAACCATGTGCCACTGTGCCTAACTTAATAGACTCATCTGCCACTGCCTGGATCATGAACTACATATTTTTCTTCTGCTAGTTAGATGGTTTCCAACTGTTATGTGAAAATGTGGTGACATAAAAGTTTTTAACATAATATTATAATTTGATAGAAAACTTTAAAAGAGTATCAGACATTTCAAGTATCAGTATTTCTAGTATCAGACATCTGACTTTAAGTCAGATATATAACTTAATTATGAATACTGGGTTACTAAAATGTCCTTAAGTACACTTTTGAGTCTACCTAAAAAATGAATATATGTATGAAGAACCTTTAAAAAAATAGTTTTAGCTTTTAACCCAAGAGTTCCACTTCTTGGGAAATAGTTAGAAAAATATAAATAAGATATAATAAGATACAGCATAGGCCAGGAGTGGTGGCACACATTTACATTACTAACATTTGGGAAGCTGAAACAAGAAGGTCACTACAAGTTTGAGGCTAGCCTAGACTACAAGACCTTTTTCAAGAAATAGAAAAAAGAAGCAGATACACTATGTTTTTAAGTGGAAATAGTTAAAACTCAAATACATGCAAGGGAAAATGATTTGGAGGGATTTTGTAAGAGTGGGTATTTTTTTTGTGTTTTGTTTTGTTAGAGACTGTTTCTCTGTGTAGCCTTGGCTGTCCTGGAACTCACTCTGCAGACTAGGCTGGCCTCAAACTCAGAGATTCACCTGCCTCTGCCTCCCGAGTGCTGGGATTAAAGGCATGAGCCACCACGGCTCAGCTAAGAGTGGGTAGTTTTTAAATGGTTTGGTTTGGTTTCTTTGTTTGGAGAAAATCTTATTTAATGTTAATGCTACATCCTTCCTTCTTTCTGTCTCACATTTCTAATTCTCACTTGACTCCAAAAAGGTATGAGCAGCAACGAGACAACCTTGCCCAGCAGTCCTTTAACATGGAGCAGGCTAATTACACCATTCAGTCACTGAAGGACACCAAGACCACGGTATGCCCACAGCATCCTGATTTGTTTGTTGTTTGTTTTGTTTTTTGAGATAGGGTTTCTTGTGTAGTCCTTGCTGTCCTGAACTCATTCTTTGTATCGGGCTGGCCTCAAACTCAAAAGATTTGCCTGTTTCTGCTTCCCAAGTGCTAGGATTAAAGACCTATGCTACCACATCTCTGATCTCCATTTTAATTTTCAAATTTGATATGCTTTCCTATGGTTTTTTAAAAGATGGTTAGCAAATATAACTTTATGTGTTTGTATGTTTTGCCTGCATGTTTGTCAGAGTACCTTGTGTGCCTAGTATCAGAGGAAATCAGAAGGGAGCTTCAGATCCCCTGAATCTGTAGTTACAGATGGTTGTGAGCGTGGCTGCTGGGAATCAAACCCAGGTCCTCTGCAAGAGCAACCAATGCTCGGTCATCACTGAGCCACCTGTCTAGCACAAACATGACTTCTAATGTAGAATGGTGGCTTAGCATATGTGAGGGTCTGAGTTCAAATCCTCAGCACTTCAAAATAAAACAAGTATGGTATTCTTCTACCTCCTTTTAGGGTTGATGCCATGAAATTGGGAGTGAAGGAAATGAAGAGGGCGTACAAGCAAGTAAAAATTGACCAGATTGAGGTGAGCTGTCTCTCTGCTACAAGACATGACTTGTTACTGCAAGGTTGAGAATAAATGCGTGTTGAGAAATGCACAGAAAAGTGATGAAATCCTGGTACTGTTGTGTGCTAATGTAGTGACTTCAGGAAAGGGAAGGATGTCAAAGGCCTCATTTTCCTCGTTCCTAATACAGAGATCCCAGTATCATACCTAGTTATTATGCAGGTGGAATACGTGAGCTGTCTTCAAGTATTGTACACACACACATGAAAGCATACACATATGCACAAAAGATCTTGGGACAAAGCCCAGGCTGACTTTGAACCTGTGGCCTCTTGCTTTAGCCTTGAATGCTAAAAATAGAGCACATACAACAGGTCTTAAATGAGGACATATAGGTAATTGGTTTATACAGTTTCTGGCTGACTTAGTCCTCTTCTAGTATTTCTAGTAGTTTTCTTTACATTTTGGTAATAAATTGCTGTCTTTTTGAATTTAGCATTTCCATTAGGGTCTAGGATTTGGTCAGGAAGGCAAGGCCTGTGGGCCTGACTGCTCAGTCTGCTGTCAGGTGAGCATCCCGCATGGCAGGCAGAGGTAGTGGAAGTGAGGAGTGGCCTACCAGTGGAAAAAGACCCCTTCCTATATGTAAGAAGAATCTCTATGAGTTTGAGGCCAGCCTGGTCTACACAGGGAGTTCCAGGACAGCTGGGGCTACATAGAGAGGCTCTGTCTCAAAACAAAAACGTATTTTTGTTCTATTTATTTATTTATTTATTTATTTATTTATTTTGGTTTTCTGAGACTGTTTCTCTGTGGCTTTGGAGGCTGTCCTGGGACTAGCTCTTGAAGACCAGACTGGTCTCAACTCACAGAGATCTTCCTACCTCTGCCTCCCCAGTGCTGGGGGGATCCAAGGAGGAGGCCATCACCAGCTGGCTGTACTTTTTAAGGGGTGTGGGTGGATGGGTAGTTTTTGTGCACATGGGTGCAATTCCTATGGAGGCCAGAAGAGGGCAACAGATCCCAGGAGCTGGAGGTATAGCTGCCATCTGTGTCTCTCCTACCTACCCCAGCTCCCTTAAGTCTTTTTGTCTTTTTGTTTCCCAGAACATTGGGCACCTTTGCTTTTTAGATTAGTGCTTCTGTTTATGTTACTTTTGTTTATGCAGTATTGAATTTAAAGGTAGATTAATCTATTTGTGGTGACTTTTCTTTTTTCTTTCTGTGTCTATCCTAGACTGTATAAATAGAAACCCTGTCCATAGACTCTATAGTGGTTGCAGGCCTGTAGTTTGACGACTACATCAAAACACTTGTGAAAATACAAGTGGCATCTTCCATATAGATAGGTTCTCTAGATTAACTAAGGAAGCCACCTCAAGGTAAACAAGCCCGTGATAAGGGTCAAGGAGGATAGTTCTGTGTGTTGACTGAGATAAACAAGCTCAAGATAGGAGTCTAGGAGAGCCTTGTGGTCCGGCCTGTGGTAGTGCAGAGGTCAACAGGCTATTACCCACCTCTGCCCCCAGCCTTCTGGGCTGAAAACATGTTATACAGCTCTCCTTATGAAGAGACAACCCTGCACGTTTAACACTCCTGGTTTCCCTAGTGCCTATCTGAGAGTACAAGGACCTAAGTGCCTCCTACAGGAAATTCTGGTGCTGGAGTGGATACCTGCTAAACAGTGGCCTCTGTCCCCTCTGCATATGAAGATATACTGATATTTGGCCTCCTTTTTTCCCCTTTTTTGGTGGTGGTGTTATTGCAGATTAAACATGGAGCCATGTGCATACTTTACCTCTTTTTTCCACTTCCTAAAATTTATTTAGTTTTTAGACGGAGTGTCACTAGTTGCCCAGGCTGGCCTTATCTAAGTACTAAGTGTTTTACATACATCATTGCAATAAATCTTACAGTGGCCATAAAAATATGGTTCTTACTGGATCCCATTTTTTTTTTTTAAAAAAAGATTTACTTTTATTTACTGTGTTATGAATGTTTTGTCTGCATGTTTGTATGTTCCCTGTGTGCATGCCTGGTACCTTTGCAGGCCAGAAGAGGCATCAGATCTGGAACTAGAGTTACAGATGGTTGTGAGCTGTCAGGCGGGTTGTGGGAGTGGGGACCCAGGTCCTCTGGAAGAGTAGCAAGTGCTCTTAACTGCTGAAACATTTCTCCAGCTTTCCTTCTTTTTATAAAGACTTAAATTATGTGTATGCATATGTGTCTGAGGAGGGGTTTATGCAAGTAAGTGCAGTTGTCCTTAGAGGCCAGAAGAAGACATCATGATCCCTGGAGTTAAGAGTTATTGCCTCCCCACTTGGGTGCTGGGAACCAAGCCTCAGGTCCTTGGAAGAACAGTATGTAGTCTTAACCGTGAGTCATCTCTGTAGCCCAATAACCCATTTTTAAATGAGGAAAACAGGGCTGAGGGTAGAGCTAAGTAGTAGAAAGCACTTGCCAATCATGATCAAGACTCTGGGTTCCATCCCCCAGTATTGGGGAGGGTGAAGGAAAACTTAATTTTTTTTTTTTTTTTAAGATTTTTAAAAATTTTTATTTTATGTGCACTAATGTTTGCCTGCATGTATCTCTGTTTACCATCTGCCCACAGGGGCCAGAAGAGGACTTCAGATCCCTTGGTACTGGAATTACAAACTGTTATGAGCCATGATGTGTGTACTGGGAATCAAATGCTGGTCATTTAGGAAAGCAACCCACTAGTGCTGTTAACCACTGAGCTGTCTCCAGCCCCAGAAAGGCTTAGATATTCTCACCAAGCAGTACAAGATTTGTGTTAGAGTGTTTGCTCAGGGTACACAGGTCCCGTTCACTCCAGTACCACCATCATCAAATAAAATCCATTTCTAAGTACTAGGAAAAAAAGAAAAGTGAAAGCCAGAAGTTGGGCTGGGTAGCATATACCTAACCACAGAACTGGGGAAGTAGATAGGGTCCGGAGAATGAGGAATTTAAGGTCATCCTTAGTTACAAAGTGTATTTAAGGTCAAACTGGGCCACATGAGATTCTGTCTCAAAAAGAAAAAGAAATAAAAAAGACCTTCAGGAGTCCTTTGGAGCATCTGCTCGGTTGACTGAAGCCAGTTTCTAGTTATGGAGAACTGATTATATAGTCAGCATTTTTTAAATTTCTCATTTTGGGCCAGCGAGATGGCTCAGCAGGTGAGATGGCCTGAGTTCAACCTTGAGACCCACATGATGAAAGGAGAGAACCAACTCCCACAAGTTGCCCTGACTTCTACTTGCGCACTAATGATACATGTGCCAATATACATGCATATACACACAAACACACATGTATATGAATAAGTAGATATAAGTTAAAAATTAAATTTTAGTTCTCACGTCTAAGTAAAAACCTTGTCACAGAAACCCATTTGGGGGCATTACCTGATCTGCTGCAGAGATCTATTGTTTACTTCTCAATAAAACTTGCTTCCTTGAACTTAAAAAAAAAAAAAAAAAAAAAAAAAATGGGGATTAGCAGAAAGAAGAGTCTAGAAATGGGGCCACAGGTGTCATGTCAGCTGAGAAGGTTAAACAAAAGCCCCTAAAACAGCCAAGAACCAGGCCAAGGAGATGGGCAAGGAAGGCTTTCAGGCAGAAACAAAAAGAAGGGCAGAAGAAACTCAGGAGAGAGAAGCCAAGGCCAAGAGGAATTCAGAAATCTGGCAAAAAGTGGGCTGTTCCTTGTATCTAAGATGATGGTGACCCTTCTCCAGTCCTTCCTGTTTAAACACCTGGTTTCCCTGCTGTGACGTCTTTGCCACCTATACCTAGAATGAAATGAAAACAAAATCATACAGTGGCTCATTATCTCTAGCTGTCATTCAGCTATACCCAGCCATTAAAGGGAACCGAGTCTGAAGTCCCACCAGAGCCTGCTGTCCCACCTTTGTTGTATTCTGAATTCTATGTCACCTTGAATTAAACCAACCAATTTAAAAGGCTAAAAGAAGAAAGAAAACCCGTCATATGTATTTCTATAGGATTTACAAGACCAGCTGGAAGATATGATGGAAGATGCAAATGAAATCCAGGAAGCACTGAGTCGAAGCTACGGCACTCCAGAGTTAGATGAGGATGACCTGGAGGCAGGTGAGTGCTGTGTGATGCTCAGTGACTGCACAGTCAGTCTGTGACCTGGAGGCAGGTGAGTGCTGTGTAATGCTCAAATGACTGCACAGTCTGTAAGGAGCAGCTACCTGGACCTTTAGCCAAGTGCTAGTTAAAATTCTATCAGGATGCAGACCACATAGTGGCACACACCTTAATCCCAGCACCACAGAGGCATTTACAAGAAGATCCCTGTGAGTTTGAAGACAACCTGGTTTACAGAGTGAGTTCCAGGACAGCCAGAGCTGTTACACAAAGAAACCCTGTCTCACAAAACCAAAAAAAGAGAGACAGAGTTCCAGGACACTCTGGGCTATGGAGAGAGCCCTTGCCTCAAACAAACAACAAAAAATAAACAGTTCCTATCAGGATGCCCTGGGAGTTGGCTTATGGCACAGTCTTCTGTCAGCCTGTGAGGCAGCAGTGGAGTAACTGCTAAGGAGAGGCTGAGCAAAGGCTCAGTGTGCTCAGTCTGTGTATAGATTCAGCATTAAGAAAACAAATGTGAGTCCTGCATCTTTTTTTTTTTTTTTTAATTTTATTACATTATTTATTGAGAGAGTACACATAGGTGTCCTGGCTGTGCTTATGACCTGTAGGAGTCAGGTTTTCTACCATGTGGGTCCCAGGGATTAAAGTCAGGTCATTGGACTACACAGCAGGTTCCTTTATCCATTCAGCTCTTTCACCAGCCTGGTTCCTGCATTTATAAAACCCCACCGCCAGTGAGAGAAATATAAACTGCCTGCTTGGATTCTTTTGTTTTGTTTTTTTGGTTTTTGAGAAAGGGTTTCTCTGTATACCCTTGGCTGTCCTGGAACTCGCTCTGTAGACCAGTCTGGCCTTGAACTCACAGAGATCCGCCTGCCTCTGCCTCCCTAATGAATGCTGGGATTAAAGGTGTGTGCTACCACTGCTAGGATCCTTAATTGTAAGCACACACATGATTGGGAAGAAGTGTGAGATGCCATTGAAAGCACAGACAGAGCAGAGACTAACCTAATAATGGTAGAGGACAATCAGGAGACCTGTAGGGTGAGGAGGGGACTGCCATGAGAAAATGCAAAGGTCAGTGAGTGGGCTTGGAGACAAAAATAAAACCCATTGCTCTAGTCACATAAGTGATGAGGGCTGCTAGCAGATCCAGAGTGAAATGGACCATTTATGGGATGTGGAAGAAGAGGGGCCTGTCAAGATGGTTGTCAGTTCCTAGCATGGTCGAACCAACCCATGCTGGATTTTCTGTGCCACTCTGGAGCACTTTGCCTTTCTCCTTCCTTCCCTCCTTGTTCATTTCTAGTTCTTGATCTTTATTTTTTCCCCTCCTTTCCCTTTGCATAGTAGTTGCTCATTACAAATCACTGAGCTAACTTTTTGACGAAAGGCCAGTTTTCTCTTCACATTTGTTGTTTTGGTTTTTTGTTGTTGTTGTTGTTTTTCAAGTCATGGTTTGTCTGTGTAACAGCTCTGGATGTCCTGGTACCTTAGACAAGACTAGCCTCGAATTTACTGAGATCTGCCTGCCTTTGCCGCCCAGAGAATGTAATTAAAGGTGTGCACCACCATGTCTGGCTTCTCTTCACGTTTTTCTATAATGTAGCCTGTTTAATTTCAGAGTTGGATGCACTGGGCGATGAGCTTCTGGCTGATGAAGATAGTTCCTACTTAGACGAAGCAGCATCTGCACCTGCAATTCCAGAAGGTGTTCCCACTGACACAAAAAACAAGGTATTGTTTTCCCTTAAGGTGTATGTTTAGGTTACTGCCTATATTTTAAACAATCCCACCAATAACTATTGTGTCCACAGAGTAGGACTCTCTTTTAAGATTTACTTATTTTCTGAGTTTTGCCTGCATGTATGAATATATACTTTGTATTTCCAAGCAACATATTAAAGGTATTCTTTATATTCACCAATCTGGAAATCTAAAATATAGTCTTAAGTTTAACAGCCCTGATCATTATTTTAATAACGTTTAAAGGTCTGGTTTTCCCACATTCGGTAACTAATAAGCTGCATAAATAATGTCAATGAGGAGCTAGGTGGTAGTGATGTACTCCTTTAATACCAGCACTCAGGTAGAAGCAAGCAGATTTCTGAATTTGAGGCCAGCCTGATCTACAAAGTGAGTTCTAGGACAGCCTGTAGGCATGAATAAGGGAGTCCACGAAATCACAAATAAAAGAATATCAAATATTTATTGGGAACACTCACAAGGAGAGCAGATGAGGTCTTCTGCCCTGGGGGTGCAGGAAGCTGCAATCAGATCTCCCACCACCACCCAAAAACAGAGCATGTCTCTTCTCTCCCTTATCAGTTCATAGGTAGCACCTGAGATCATGCCTTAATGGGCTGGTACCCCAAAGGCTATTGGCAGTTTCCACAAGAGCCGGGGCTACACAGAGAAACCCTGTCTTGAAAAAACAAACAAAAAGGCACTGCGGCTGACCAGTGATTTGGTTTGGTTTGGTTTTCCTGTAATTGGGGGTCTTATACCTGCTGAATAAACACTCTTCTACTAGAGCTATATCTTCTTTTGAGACAGGGTCTCATTAGCTTGTACAGGCTGGCATTGAACTGTCAGGCCCCTGCCATTAGGCCAACAGTCTTTATACAGTGTCATTTTATATAATAAATGTAATCACCCTATAAAACTAGCATTAGGTGCTATTTACAGGGTTACCACTTACTTAGAATGCATTGTTGATGAAGGCATGAGCCTTGCTTAGTGGAAGTATTGGTGTGTGTATGTGTGTTTCTGTGAATTTGTCTTAGGGCCTCACACATGTTAGGCAAGGACATTATACGGAGTCATATTCCTGGCCGCTGTTGTGTTTTTGTTTTGTTTAAATTAGAGAGCCCATAATGGGCTGGCCCTTCCCAGCTGGGTTCAATTCCCAGCATCTTCGTGGTGACTCACAACCATTTATAACTTCAGTTCCAGGTCATCCAGTGCCCTCTTCTGACCTTTACAGACACAAGACATTGTGCATAGATATACATATGGGCAAAACTCATACACATCAAATAAATAAATATTGAGGAGGGGGGGAAAGAGTCCCACTTCAGACACACTAGTTAATTATTGGGTTATTTAAACCATGAAGTAAAATTAAGTATAAACTTTATTAATAAATAAGGCTAGGAATGTAGTTCAATTGACAGAGTGCTTACCTAGCATGTACAAAGCCCTGGATATGATCCCCAGGTATGCAGCCACAGGCCTGTAACCCAGCACTGGGGAGATAGAGAAGGAATATTAGAAGTTCAAGGCCACCATTGGCTACAGAGTGAGTTGGAAGCCAACCTGAGATATATGATGACCGTGTTTTGGGGTGGGAGGAAAACCTTAATATTAGAAAGATCCTAGTCCAACAAAGGAAGAGAATCAGGATTTCTGACACTGTGATAGATCACTTAGCTATTTTGAGTTTTTCTATTCTTTGCATATGTGGAGTATCTTATGTGATAATGATTGTTGTTTAGAGCAATCTTGGTCTTTTACGTGATAAAACCCTATCTTAACATATAATTGTCATTGTAAACAGAGTACTTCACTGTTTGTAAAATTTCACTCCCTCTTAGGTGATGTTCTAGGGTAATGTGCTATTTGCCATGGATATTTATAGCCCTGGTTTTATCTGATCTCCCCTAAACATACTGAGTACTCACAGTACAGATGACTGAATGTTTGAGTGGGGTCCAGTTCTAATCTGCCTCTATTCATTATGTAATTCTGAGCAAATTAGAAATTAATTTATTCTCCCTTGTCTTAAGGTTACTATTGCAATAATGAAACACCATGACCAAAAGCAAGGTGGGGAAGAAAGTGTTATTTGACTTCACTGAAGGAAGTTAGGGCAAGAATTCTTAACGGGGTAGGAACCTGAAGGGAAGAGCTGACACACAGTGCTGCTTACTGGCTTGCACCCCATGGTTTGCTCAACCTGCTTTCTTGTGGCACCCAGGACCCCCAGCCCAGGGATGACACTGCCCATAATGGGCTGGCCCCTCCCAGCTCAATCACTAATAAGAAATGCCCAACATACTTGCCTACAGCCCCATTTTATGGAGGGATTCTTTTCTTAATTGAGGTTCATCATGTCAAGTTGACCAACTAGCCAGCACAGCTCTGAACATTCCTTCCCTGGCTGTAAAATGTGAGGGGCAACAGATGGGGGCAGATAATTTTGTAGGTCCTTGTGAATGTGCTTCTCCTTGTACCCTGCCTCCCTTCCTGGAGTTCAGAGTGCCTCTCTGGCTTCTTCAAAGTCCCAGGTGCACAAGTTGCTTTAAATAATTATTTAAGTATCTGCTATTTAGTAATTATGCTGAAGCTATTTTTGTGAGCACTAGTATAGCTTGCCTTTTCCGTTTCCTGGTAACAAGTCCCTGAAGCATCTG
This sequence comes from Phodopus roborovskii, assembly GCF_943737965.1. Taxonomy (NCBI): domain Eukaryota; kingdom Metazoa; phylum Chordata; class Mammalia; order Rodentia; family Cricetidae; genus Phodopus; species Phodopus roborovskii. Next base: position 97,465 of record NW_026125078.1, read on the forward strand.
TGGTATTTGAACACAGGCCCTCACACAGTGGGGGCGCACATTCTTCCACTGTGCTTTGTCTCCAGCTCTTCCCATTTGTAGACACTGTGAAGAGGAAACCCTTAACTGACATGGGCTGATGAGTAGCAATGCATGGCATAGGAGCTACTGTCCACCTGAGATACTCCCCTCAAGGATTCGCCAGTCTGTAAAGATACTGACCCATTGAAAGATGAGAGTGCAAATAATGTATTTAGAGGCAAGAGCTCCTTCACTCTCCCCCTTGGCCCTCTTCTATGTTCTCTCCCTCTGTTTCCACCCTGCAGAGAACCGCCTCCATTAACCCTTTTACTTCTCTGCCTGACTCATCAAGCCCCTTTGCCTTTCATGAAAACGCTCCTTTTCACCTTCTGAGTGGGATTTTCATTCTGATTGGTTAAACACTTGGACATGACTTCTGGTTACTAAGAGCAGCACTGACCCTCACTTTCTTCTCACAGGATGGAGTGCTGGTGGATGAATTTGGACTCCCACAGATTCCAGCTTCCTAGACTTTCAGCATTCCAGCATACACAGTGTAAAAAAAAAAAAAAAAAAAAAAAAAAAAAAAAAGATATGTATTCTGGGACTAGAAAATAGTTCCCCAATTTGCCAAACAGATTTAGGTTTCTTTCCTTTCTTTGAAGGAAAAGCTAATTACACTGCTCCTGTATTTTAATTTTATCCGTTAAGAAATTCATTGCTTGGGGAAAGCTTTCTATTACTAAACTTTTTTTTTTTCCCTCTTCAGAAAGACTAACTGAAAAGTCTCTTTGACTTTGTATGACTTGTTTTCACTCGTTAACAATAATTTGAAATAAAACCAAGCAGATGAGACTCTAAATTTTATGTAGTAGAAGTGCAGTCTCAGTGTGATAAGATAGAAATTAATAATGAGATTGAGACTGTTGATAGTATGCTTCAAAACCATTGTCTATTGTGGTGTAATAGGTGGGTTTAAGTGGTGTTTCTTTGATAGGTTTTGCTGTGTCATGTGAGCAAATCATTACTCTGTCTAATGTTGGAATGAACTGTCACTGCTGTATCATGAGTTGTTATTCCAGGTTCCCTCGGTATTATAGCCTGACTTGTAATGAATAATGGATATTTCTTGATATTTAATGTATAGGACATTTATTTATACTCAATAAATATTTTTCAAAAGGATATAATTGTAACATCACTTTAGCCTAAAATCCTCCACTACAGAAACCAAGCTTCACCAGTTAGCATTGACTTAGAAAGGAAAGGGGCAGAGAGCAGTCTCAGCTCGGGTTGGGGTGTATCTTTTATGAACTACCATTTCTTATATTTTTGGTTGTGAGCCTAGCCTTTAATGGCTAAGCCATCTCTCCAGGCCTAACTACCATTTCTTAATTGTACAATTGTACTTGCCTCAAGGCTGTCCTTTAGAGTAAGTGAGGAACTAGTCCTAAGTACTCGGTTAACTTTGATGTGCTATTCTCCCAAAAAAGGACTAACAATAAAAAAGAAAACATCATCCTTTCCTTGTGAGTTGCCTAAACTGCTGATACATACAGTAAGTTCAGCTGCTGCCTGATTTCAGTCTCTTTACTTAATTATTTTTAAATTTCTGTTTATGGGTGTTCTGCCTGCATGTATGTCTGTTCATCATGTGTGTGCAGTGCCTCACAGAGTTACAGACAGTTGTGAGCTGCCTGATATGGGTGCTGGGAATTGAACCTGGGTCCTCTGCAAGAGCAGTCAGTGCTCTTAACTCTGAGCCATTTCTCCATCCCCTAATTTCAGGGTCTTTACTATCTCTCTATGTGGTTAATCTTGTCAGCCTGATGGGATTTAGACTCACCTAGGAGACAAGCCTCTGTATGCCTGTGAGAGATTATCTAGATTAGGCTAGTTGAGGTGGCCTGCCAGTTGGTGGCATAATTCTACGGGATAGAGCGCTGGGCTGTTAAAAGAAAAAGGAGAAAGCAGCTGAGCACAAGGCTTCACCACTCTGCTTCCTGAACCCTGATGCAGTGTGACCAGCTGCCCCAAGCTAATGCCACTGTGACTGCCCACCATGATGGACTGTACCCCAAACTGTGAGCCAAAATAAACCCTTTTTTTTTTTTTTAGTAGGTTGTCAAGTATTTTGTTCAACAACTAGCAAGTAGCTAATATATTTTCATTCTTTTCTCATTCACTTTTAATCAATCTACTCCTCCCCAACCTAGCTTGGCAACTCATGTTGTCATGTACACTAGCTTTTCATGTTTCTGCAGATGAGACCAATAAACATATTTGCTGTAATTTTTTTTAAAAAGCAGCACAAGAGAAAAAGATGACATGTGACAGACCTGATGTGGAGGGGTTTTTATATTAGGAGAATGGGGGGAGACCGGTCTCTGGGGACAGGAGCAGCAGAAGAGAAGGCAGGGGAGCAGAGAGAGAGAAAGGGACAGGCAGAAAAAGATGGGAGGTGGGCAGGGCCCTTTTAAAAGGGAATGTATTGAATATGTACACACGGTGCTCTTAGTGGCTGCAGCTGAGGACCTATCCTGTCAGAACCCCCAAGGACAAGCCAGTACAGATACCTGAATAGTAACAATACTGAATCCTAGTTGTTTTAACTCTGTAACAGCCCAGGGACTATTAAGAGCAATAGCCCCCCCCTTCAAAAGTTCACTATCTAGTTACAAGTGGGATAAGGCATACCAAATAAACCCTCTCCTGTGCCCACAAGCCTCACTTTCTCAAAAAGTCTTCCATGAGCAAACCTTCAATGCTATAACTTCCTTGAAGCCTCTCCTGATTTTCCTGCCTTGTCTGAATTTTTCTACTTATCTGGTCACTTGGTCTCTTCCATGGACCCTTCTTCACTCAGCCCCTGAAATGTTTTTTCTATTGTAGTTACAAGGCATACTTTTTTTTGTTTGGTTTTGATTTTTTTTTTTTTTTTTTTTTTTTTTTTCCTAGACAGTATCTCATTATGTAGCTCTGGCTGTCCTGGAACTCTCTATGTAGACAAGGCTGGCCCCGAAACAATATGTACTCCTTTTGGGGGGGGGGGGCAGACTGTGTTTCTCTGTGTAGCTGTGGCTGTCCTAAAACTTGCTCTGTAGACCAGGTGCCCTCAAACCCACAGAGATCTGCCTGCCTCTGCTTCCTGAATGCTGGGATTAAAGGCATGCACTACTGACACCTGACTCAGTTTCTTAGTTTTACTATATGGGCCTCATAATGCTGGAAAGAAAAGGTCCTGATATCTTACTCTTCCCATTACACCGAACCATTGAGTTCTCTATTTATTAACTGAACTCTTGACCTTAATAGCCTCAGGCTATGGATCTGAATTGTAGGCATTTCATCCTGGGTATTCAGGGTTTGAGAGTATTCAGGGTTGGAGAGATGGCTCAGCAGTTGAGAGCACTGGCTGCTCTTCTAGAGGTCCTGAGTTCAATTCCCAGCAACCACATGGTGACTCACAATCATCTGTAATGAGATCTGGTGCCTTCTTCTGGCCTATCAGCATACATACAAGCAGAACAGTATACGTAATAAATAATTCTTTTAAATCTCTAATATTCCTGTTCTTGGTGTAATTAGGAGTATACATTGGAATTCCTGGTTCCACAGTGACAGGAACTTTTCTCCAAAGAATTATTTTGTTTAGTGAAGTTACCATTATACATACCAAAGCCCATACAAAATTTCCCAAAGGGAAAGGCATTGAGAATGAAAGTAAAAAGGTGTTGGGGAATTGTGGTCTGCAGTGGTGAAATGCTGAACTTTGGCAAGCAGCAGCGGTCACCATGCAGTCCACACAGATATTCATTGTTATTTTTTGGCATCACTGGTTGTCTTGGTGTGTTTTCTGAAGGTATAACAAAATACCACAGACTGGGTAGATTAGAAGCAGTATGTTTATTTGACTCATAGTTCTGGAAGCTGGGAAGTCCAAGACCAAGGGGTTGTATTTGGTGACAGACCTTTTGGCTACATCATAACACCAAGGAAAGCATCACATGGAGTCACCATGAGAGACAGTTTGAAAACAAAAATCTCCACCCCTGTTAGTCATAATCAACCCACTCCTAGCATAATGGCCTTAATCTATTCTTGTTGAGCCCCTGTGACCTGATCACTTCTTGAAAGGTCCTACCTTTTAATACTGTTAAAATGGCAAATTAAATTTCAACATTGAGTTGGAGGTATATTTGTATCTATGTATTGCCAGTTATAATGTTTTATTTAATAACATCTTTAATAAACACTCCATTTTTAGCCTTAAACACTTTTGTTCTTTAGTAAAAAGCAAATTTCTGACCTGCAGTAGTCTGACCTGAGGCTTCTCAGTGGATTCTCATGGAGACATTGTCACTGAGGAAGCAATGACACAGTACAAAGTGCACCCGTCCCCCAAAGCTCCTGCATGACTTAGATGATTTTGAAGTAGCATATGCTTCATCTTGAATGCTGTTTTCTGCTTCATTTTGGTTTTCGCCACCAATCAGATGCAGTGTTCTTCCTAAAAGAAACTGCCCCCTTTTGGGAACATGTTCTTCTGTTCCAGCTGGAGTCTCACGAGAAAGCTCCCCAGGCTGTAGCTGTGGGTAAGCCTGGGCTTTAAAGGCATATAGCCTTTACAGCCTCTATGTCTGCAGAAGACAAAGGCTGCTTTAAAAGTGCCTCTGCTAGCCTGGCCATGGTGGTGCACACCTTTAATCCCAGCACTCAGGAGGCAGAGGCAGGCGGATCTTGAGTTTGAGGCCAGCCCCTGAATCTACTGAGTGAGTTCTAGGACAGCCTCCAAAGCCACAAGAGAAACCCTACCTCAAAAAACAAAAACAAACAAACAAAAAACCTTTTTCTGTGTATTGATCTCCATGTATTCTTTAACCTTTGTGATACTATTTCATTTCTTTTAGAAAGGTGAGTTTTTTTTTTTTTCTTCTTCTCTGTATTGTTCCAATTTTAGTATATGTGCTGCCGAAGCAAGCACGAAAGGTGAGTTTCTTAAGTGAACAGGAAGTTGCCTTTTATCAAAGCTGGGCTACAAACTTTCTGGCTTTCCCTGAAACAGCTTTCTCTTTACCAGCCCACAGTAGCCATACTGCACTCACCTCCAAGGTCTTTAATTTTTAATCTTTGATGAGTCACAATTGGCTAATCACATATACCATGTTAGTCCACTAAGCAGCAAGCATTTTACTTAACTCTTCACTGTTGGCTGTGTCATAGTCTTCATTTCTCCTGTTCCCTCTACAGCCCCACGAAACTCCCCTCTCTGTACCCCTGGCGTGTTAGTGTTCCTCAGGGTTCCAGTTTTCATCCTCCATACTCCCTTCGCTCAATTGTTATTTAGTGAAGCCTCAGCTATCATTGTGGCTACTACTGACCTTCAAACCTATGCTTCTAGCTCTAGTCTTCCTCCTGAATTTCCTACATGTTTTTAAACTTTTTGAGAATTTTATAGATGATACACCCCCAGCTCCCTGCTTCAGCTCCTCCCATATTCCCCACTCTCTTGAACTCATGACATCTTCTGCAAGATTACCTGCATAAATATGTAGAACTTACTGAGTCTACTTGGTGTTGCTCACATGTACATGTGTTTAGGGCTGAACACTTGAAACTGGATATTTTTCAGGGGCTCATCCTTGGAGACAACTGATTCTCCCTTCCTCAGTAGCCACTGACTGTCTAGAAACTTCCTCCATTCACATTGGTATATCAACTGGAGTTGACATTATGCAGGTCTTGTTTAGGTAACCACAGGAAGATTTCATGAGCACAACATCTAAAAGACACTAACTCATAGCAAACATCCATCCTGGTCCTCTGACTTAAAATCTTTATGCTCCCTCAACAGAGTGTTCCTGAGCTGAAGTTGTAGAGATTGTGTTATGTAGATATACCCACTGGGACTGGGCACCCCATGTCCACTTATTCTTTACATTTTAACCAGTTGTGATCACTGGTGGTATAGTTCAGGGGAAATTAGGTTTTACAAAATTGGATTTTTGCCTTGTATTTGCTTCCTAAACTACCTTATCTCTGAAAGTTATTCATTCTCCAAGATTTGTATATGTTGAGCCATAAGCATTTTCTCAAAGATTAGAATGCTGAATGACAGAAGAGGGCATATACAGCCTGATCTGAGATTTACGACCTATAAAATATCAACTGGACAGAAATTGATATAGTACTTCATGAACTAATTTTGAATATCCCACTCTTGGGAATAGCATGTAGATTACTGATTATTTTGTTTAAGTCATCATCTATATTGTGGATGGAATTGGATGCTCCTTACCAGTCATTTCAGGGAAGTAGGAAAGAATTTCTTCTAGTCTGTAGGTTGTTGAGTCCAAAACACAGCTTTTGCCTGTAGGTGTAAATTATATTCTATATTCAGGACCAATTATGAGTGACCATGATCTGAGAACATGGATTAAGATTACCCTGACATATTCTATAGAAGAAAGGCTATGGGAACTGCTATAGATGTAGAATGGAAGAAGTCATAAGTGAATGCTTTGGTCAAGTATAATGGTGAGGATATCAGGTAAGTGGGATAGTCATCACAGCATCAGGGTGACCCATCTCCTTCCTTTTGGACACCAGAGCCACCTACTCGGTCTTGACAGTTTTAGGGACCTACCTCTCCTTGTTCACCTATTGTTGGGGTAAGGGGACAGCCTTACTATCCTCCACCAAACCACACCACTTAGTTGTATCTTTAGGGGTATTCACCTTAGCCATTCCTTTCTAGTGGTGCCAACCCTCTTGCTGAGAAGGGATCTCTTAGCCAAAGTGGGACCCTCTATTTTCATCTGCCCCCAATCCACTTGACCCCAGGCTTACCGACCCTTCCTCTCTCTCCTCTAAATCACACAATGTAAGGAGTTGGGTTTTCCTCCCCACTGCCTGGCCTCGTCCCACCGCTCGCGCCAGCCCCAAATAATGTACAGAGACTCTGTATTTGATATTATGTTGTTGGCCAGTTACTTGTTTCTTATAGGCTAGCTCTGTCGTAAGTATTAACCCATTTCTATGTATTTCCACATGGTCTTACTCAGCGAGAGGCGGCTGGCGGTTCTATTCTCTCCAGACTCTCCATCTTGCTCTCCTCCTTCCTACTTCCTCTTTCCTCCTTGTCTCCTAGTCCCACCTATCTTGCTTTCCTATTGGCCAACAGTGCTTTATTCATTAACCAGTATGAGAAACATATATACATAATGACATCTCCCATCATCTCCTCTATTCTGTCTAAATAAAATGAAGGGTTTTAACCTTAACAGCAAAATATATATCACAACAGTTATCAAGTAAAAATAACAGTTAGCAATATTTAGTTCATTGACATTTAGTAAGGTTAAAAGAAACTATTTTATCATCTAGCCTACATTTTTTGAGTCTAAAGTCCTATATGGAACTTATCTTTAATCCTAACTAAGGAAAACTATAACCATAACTGTCTTCAACTCCATCAAAGACCACAGAAGGGTAATAAACTCTAGAAATGACAGAGACATCTTGTCTTTTCAGTCACCTTTTCCCTTGCCAACCTCCCAGGTACATCCCTGACTATGGGACACCCAAAAGCCTTCTATAGCCAAACATAATCCTTCTTTCATCACCCAACTACAAAACCCTCTCACTCCCATCCAGGGCAAAAGCAGATGTCGCTAGCCCACCTGGTCCTGGTGGTTTGGAAAGTTTAGCTGTCTGTCTATATGCACAGATGGATCTGTGTTTTCTGTTGTGTCCATAAGTCTTGTGGCAAACATGGGAACAGAGATAGAAATGGGCCAGGCTCAGCTGAATGTATGGTGACCACATGTTTTGTTTCTAACTGGTCTACTTTGAGTATGTTTCTGCTTTCTCTGCTTGGCCAGCCACCACTGCTAGTGCTGCTTGCCATGGCTGTTTTGATTGTCAGGGCTCAGAATTTACCTCTGAGCTTTCTAGTCACTGGATTCAGTTTCAAAGGGATTCAAATGTCTTTTAAAATATGGATAATATTAAAGTTGTCCTACTTTATTGGAAAACTGGCTCTCTTCCTCTAGACCCAAGCATGTTTGTGTAAAGGTTTCCTCCCAAATCTTTGTCCTGTGTCAGGTGGACCACCTGACTGTGACAGAGAAAGAGGAACCGAAAGGATCTAAAGGAACTTGCTTTGCAATGACTGCTCTCAGCAATAACTACTTATGTCTCTGGTAAAAGTAAGTTCTGAGGGTTCAAGGAAGTGTTATAAAGGTCTGAGCATATGAAAGCTAAAGTTCTGAGGGTCTAAGTGATTTAAGGTAATGAAAAGTGTTTCAGATTTCTCCACCCCCTCCCCCATGTTATTGTTACATTAGGATTTCAAAACTATTCTCAGCAGTTCAGCCAGAACACTCGAGGGGTGAGGGCTGGAGACGACTCACCAGCAGGTTGCCAAAAGGAGACACTTGTCCCTGTAATGCCTAAATAGACTTCAAAAACACCTGTCTCCCATGCTTGCTTTCTCTATGATCAGACTAGATATTACCGTTGAAGTTGGCCAGAAGCTAATGGAGGACACCTTTAACAGTACTGTAGGAGACATGGCATTCTACCTTTTGTGCAGAATGGGGCATCTTTTATATACTAATGAAGGAGTCATGGCATCCCATCAGGCATGATCACAATACAGAGAGTACACCCCACTCTCTCTCAATTCCTAGGTATAGACAGGATAAAATGTGCCAATGCTCCCCAAAAGACCTCTCTTAGACAACACTGATCACATCTCCTTGTCACACCATCTCATGTTTCCAGACCACAACCTCTACATATCAGCCAGACATCTTTGGAGAATGTGAGTTTTGTGTCCATCCTGGGTGAAGCTCACACCACCATTTGTGGCCTTGCCTACTGGACTGAGACTGTTTCACCTTATGTTTAACTGTTACAGCTCTGAGGGGAAAGGTGTCCTGGCAGTCAGAAGCCAAGGAATATCACAAAGCCACGCCCAACAACAAGCCTCACACGGGATTTATTGAGAAAGACACAGGAGCAGGGATGGCTGCCTCTGCTTGGGCAAGAAGCACAAGGAACTGAGCAACAGGCAGGTTTTAGAGTTTTTTGGTAGCTATCCAGGGTGGCCTGACCTCAGGGCAAGCTCAAGGACCGGTTGGATTTTGTGGCCACATGTTGAGCTTTTTTCTGGAAATGACTATTAGAGAAGTCTGGGGGCAGGGGCCTAGCCATTAGTACCTCAAGGGGTTTACAGCCTTTCATTTGCTGTAAGCTACACAGAACTACCACCCCTTATCTCCCCCACACTCTCTCTCTTCAATATCACAGACTGCTTTTATTCCTCAGGGATACACTTTGTGGGCACCCTGGATCCCACAAATTGTAATTAATACCTTGATCCTTAGTACTCCCACCCAGCCCCATGCCCATTCACAATGCCTCAACTCTCTTCAACACTCAAGTTTACAGCTGCCTACCTGCTTGGTGGTTTGGGAGTTGTGCCCTGGTGTTCCTTTTTCCAAAACTAGGGATGGTACCTGGTAAAGAATCCTTGCCAGTTCCCATCACAAGGTTTATAGTGGCATGGCATGACAAAGGGGCAGTTCAGGTCACACCCTCTCTAACAGTCTGGGCATGATCACTACTGGGGTGGCTGGACTACTTCCCAGCTATTTTCCACTGGTTTTCCTCTCAGTTCATCCAGGATCTCCAATGGGTGCTTCAGACCATCCTCATCTTCCAGGGCCTAATAGACTCAGTGATCACCATAGGGCTACAAAATTGGTGAGGACTGGATTACTAACAAAACCCCTTCAATCCCAGGCCACCTGGGAACACCATCCCCAAGAAACCCTATCAAAGCCTGTCTTCTGCCTGCTCCTTGCTGCTTTTCACAGGAACAGAGGCAGCCACCCTCCCTCCTGTGTCTTTCCTAATATCTCTTGTGTGAGGTTTGTTGTTCAGTGTGACTTTGTGACATTCCTTCACCTCTCACTATAGGGATAGATATCTTGCCCTTCAGAGCTGCAACACTTGCACTGTGGGAAGCCTTTCCCTTGGAGCTGCAACACTTAAAGACAGATAAACAACATCATAACCTAAAGGATTCCCAGATTTACAGGGCTCTGGACAGGCTAAGCTACCCAGTAGAAAGGGTTTCTTAGTCTATAGGAGTTAGTCTACAGAAGTGCAAAGTCCTGTGGCCAGAGTGGTCACAGACATCGTGGAAAATGTTTGAGACGGGGTCTTACTGTCACCCTGGCTAGCCTGGAACTCACTTTGTAACCAAGCTGGCATGTGCCCCCAGAGTACTAGGATTAGAGACCTGGCTCACCACACCTTGCCTTGAGAAATAGAACCCAAAGGAAACTAAAACTTTATAAATTTGTATTTCTAGCTAGGAGTGCTGATGCTAGGAGGCTGATGTCTCAGCCTATAAAGGAGGCTGAGACAAGAAAGATCCTACTTCAAGGCCAACCTGGGGCTCCATCGTGACACCCCGCCCCCATCACACCCTCACATTACACACACACACACACACACACACACACACACACACACACACTGCCTTTTGATTACTACAGTACCACACACACACACACACACACACACACACACACACACACACACACACACTGCCTTTTGATTACTACAGTACCCCACCTGGGTTACTCGCCGCCTGGGTTAGTCACTCCAGGCAAACTGTATCCGAAGGCCATTTAAAGTTGGGCGGACGGCAGGGCATGACAAAAGGCTCTGCAGCCTGAGAACATAGCACGTCTGAAAACGAAAAACAACGATTACGCGAGTCCTGCCCATCTCCGACGATTTGGGTCCCCTTCTGCAACCCGTGCCCGCGCTTCCGCCCAGGCCCGACGCATCTGTCTGACGTCCCAAATGCGCCATTCCACTGTATTCGAGCGGCACCACCCCGAGACCATCTACGCGCGCGCAAGAGAGACTACTCGGCGCCGGAAATCCGGGGCACGTGACCAGGTGACAGCCCTCTCTCGGTGGCGGGGCCCGCTTGAGGTGCTGCGGCACAGCACGGGATGGCGGAGGCGCCTCCGGTCTCAGGTACCGTCTGTTTCCCCGCGCGGGACCTCTAGGGTGCGGCGGTTTCGTCAGCAACGGGATCGGAAGGGTTCGGGCCACTGAGGTGCCGCGAGGGGCGCGTGCTGCGCGGGGACAGTGGCTCGCGAGGGCCAAGCCACGCGCGCTGCCCATACGGAGCCCCTCCACCATCTTCCACAGGGTGGTGAAGCTCGGCCCTTGGGTTTCAGCGGTGAACGAAAGGGTGCCGGTGCCCCCCCGAGCGGACATGGGCGTCCCGCGCCCCCGCGGGGCTCCTTCCGGCCCTCCCGAGGCAGCGCGGCACGGAGTCCGGCGGGCGGGCGGGCGTAGGCGAGGCTCCGTAGTGGGCCCTGGAGTCCGGCTAGTTTGCGCGCAGTGCTAGGGGTGTGTTAGCCACCTCTGGAGCGGCGGTGGCGTCCCGCGCGGTTGCGAGCAGGTCCAGCCTCAAGTGGTGTGAAATCCCATTTTGCCGTGACGTGTGTGATCCTGTCTCAGTTTCCTCATCTGTCAGTTTGGAGCCCGTAAGCTAATTCCCGGGCCCTACCAGTTTTGTCCCTAATTGTTGGCTCACTTTCCTTCCTGGAGCCTCTCTGTAGTAGAGACAACCTCATTTGACTGTTCATGCAAGTTATTTCCATTTTCTTCATGGTGTATTTATAGATCGGGGTTTCAAATTGTGGACAGCAATCAAAAAGAAACATTTTTGCACTAGGATGTTAGTACACACTTAACCAAAACGTAAAAGTGAACCACGAAACAGGATAGTTGATATCATATTTAAGAACTCTTAACTCCATCCTCAAGAATCACGTTGGGTTTGCACATCCTCCTGTCACTTCATCTCTAGGAGATCTGACGCCCTCTGCTGGCCACCGAGGGTATCAGCATACACGTGGCATATATCCCGTTCCCTTTCCCTGCTAACAGACACACACACACTTAAAAAAAAAAAAAAAAAAAAAAAAATGTTTTTTAAGTGAACCAAATGTTTCATTGTTATCAGGCATAGTGGCACACAGCTTTATTCCCAGCACTAGGGAGGCTGAAGCAGGAGAATCTTTGAGTTCAAAACCAGCCTAGTCTACATAGCCAGTTCCAGGTCAGCCTAGGTTATATAGTGAGCCCTTATATATCTTGGAAGGGTGGGATGAGGGTCGAGGGGGGGAGAAGCAGTAGTTTATTTTACTATCAACAACTCATGTTAAGATTTAAAAGACTACTTGTCACAACCCACTCTGTAGATTTGTCTTCATGGCCTGCTCTTCCTGAAAATCAGCACAGCAGTGTCCAATTATAGCTGTGCTTCTGACAAATTGACAGGCACTACTAAGGCTGTGCATGTATTTGTTGTGTACTGAGCGACAGGCAAGATGTACATTCCTGTCTCGGCTTAAAGGGTGGAAAACTTTAGGCAGATATGTTATTATTCTCTCTCTCTAGGTCTTCACTGGCCCTCTAAACTGAATCTGTTCATCATCTCAGCCTCACATTCACTTCTGACTTAGATATTTGAAGCAGAGCTCAGTGAGGGCTAGTTGTGACTCATGACTTTAGCCTTTAGGACTGTGCTCTAGGTTACTACTTCCACTCCTAAAGCATCTGCCGAGCCCCTTGTTCAGGAAATTCCTACTTCTTTCTTTCTTCCTTTCTTTTTTTGTTTTTTGAGACAGGGTTTCTCTGTATTGTTTTTGGAGCCTGTCCTGGAACTAGCTCTTGTAGACCAGGCTAGTCTCAAACTCCCAGAGATCTGCCTGCCTCTGCCTCCCGAGTGCTGGGATCAAAGGCATGCGCCACTAACGCCCAGCTACTTCCTTATTTCTTTAGCCTTTGTCCTTTCTTACTGTCACATCCTCTGTAGTTCACACACTCCCTAAGGCAGTGGTTCTCAACCTTCCTGGATACTGTGATCATTTACTATATTCCTCATGTAGTTCCCCAGCCATAATTATTTTTGTTGCTACTTTGTAACTAATTTCACTCCTGTTACGAATGGATATAAATACTTGTTTTCAGATGGCACTGGGTGGCCCATGTGAAAGAGTCATTGATTTCAAAGGGGTCAAGGCCCACAGGTTGAGAACTGCTACAGACTAATACAGAACTGAAGAATCTTTCTTTCCCATGATCAGATTTTCCTTCTTTCTCCTCCTACACTCCCCTGAAATAGAGCTTCTCTGTGTAACAGCCCTGGAACCTGCTTTGTAGACCAAGCTGGCCTCGAACTCAGAGATCCACCTGCCTCTGCTTCCCCAGTGCTGACCAGCCTATGATCAGACTTTCTAACACCAACTTTGTGAACAACTCTACATATTGCTGTGTGTTGTTGGATCTCTGGTGTCCCTTACTTGTGTTATAATGATGCCTTGGTGAGAAGACAGCTCAGCTCCCCTTACAGAAGATCTTCCACTTAAAATAGTGAAACAAGTATCTGACCTGAGCTCTGGTACAATTTCCTGATTCATGTGCCCCTTTTCCCCTTCCTTGTGTCTGTCTTTCTGAGGGCTTCAGCTTAGGGCTAGTGAAAGCACAACTATATATGGCTAGGTCCAGCATTGTCTGGATCTGTTCACTTTACCTTTACCAGGCTATTGGACAGCTTTACTGACCTTTTTTTTTTTTTTTTTTCAAGCCCCTCCATCCTTGCTTCTTCAAAGAAGGAAAGAAATGTATAACACTTCTTGGTATAGTTTACTCATTCCTGGTTTAAATTTATCACGTTTCCAGATTACCTCTGCCACTCTCTGAGTTTGTCTAAACCTTCCTGATACTGCCATTTTGTGAGGTCCTCCATCCTCAGGACACTATCTGTGTGGAAGTGTTTGGGACAGATCCTGGATTGAATGAGAGGTTTCTCTATGGCCTTTATGATCTCGCCAATTCTTCACTATGTTTCTGTGGTATCTGCTGCCTTGACCCTGTCAATGTGCAGTGTAAGAATAAGCACAAAGTCATGAATGCTACGTGTCCTAAGTCAGAATTCTGAGCTGCCTTGGAGTGCCTGTGGCCTTGGGCAAGTTACTGTGCTCTAGTTTTCTCATCTGGAATGTGAAGATTAAACAAGTTAATGGGGCTGGAGAGATGTCTCAGCTGGTAAGAGCACTTTATGCTCCTCCAGAAGACCAAGTTTGTTTCTTAGCTCCTACACATCAGGTGACTCAGAACTGCCTGTACCTGCAGCTCCAGGGAATCTGATGGCTTATCTTGCCTCAGGACACCCACATGTTCAGTGGTGTACACACACACACACACAGATACCTACACGTACACAATTAAAATGGAATAAAGAAGTTAACACATGGTAAGTGCTTAGAAGCCCAGTGGTGACGCACAAATTTAGTCCCAAAGACAGGCAAATTGCTGTGAGTTCCAGGCCAGCCTGATCTACAGAGTGAGTTCCAGGACAGGCTCCAAAGCAATACAGAGAAACCCTGTCTCCAAAAAAAAAAAAAAAAAAGTGCTTAAAAGAATGTGTAGCACATACTAAGTACCTAATAAGTACCAGGCCATATTATTAAACTTGAAATTTGTAAGTTCTGCATTATAGCCATTGGAGTCTGTGTTTAGTTAGCAATAATAAAGTATTGATTTAACCACTGTAGGCATGTTATTGCTTTACTAACTTACTTAGAATCCCTGGCAACTCTGATATAGGGATTATGATTTCCATTACATATAAGAAAACTGGGGCTAAGTAACACATTAAAGCATGATAAAGCAGGGCACGATAGTGCATGCCTGTAATTGCATTACTTAGAAGGTTGAGGCAAGAGGATTGGAAGTTTTAAGCCAGCCTGAGCTGTGTAGTGAATGTGAAGGTAGCCTGGACTACATAGTGAGGCCTTTTCTCAAATGACAGAAGACAGATGATTTCAAACAACAATAAATGGTAGGCCGAGACTTAAATTCATGCTTTACAGACTGTTGATTGCTACTGTAACTGACTGTCACTGACTGGTTTTGTGTCACTGAGCAGATAGTCTCTCTTTTTCTCTCCCTCCCTCCCTCCCTCTGTCCCCTCTCCCCCCATCTTGACAGGGTCTTACTATGTAGCTCTGGCTGACCCAAACTTACTATGTAGGTCAGGCTGGCTCAAGCTTACAGGCATCTGACTGCCTCCACCTCCTGAGTGCTGGGATTAAAAGTGTGCACCACCACGCCCTGCCCTGGCAGATGATTTCTTTAGGCTGCAGGAACTGAGCTGACTGTATTCAGAATCACCTTGTGGGGGGAATGAGTAGGCTGAAGTTAAAGTAAGGTTAAATCTTAAGGCTTGGAAATTTTAGAACATATTGTAGGAGTTACATGTAAAAAAGCCAAACTCTGTCCTAGGGGGGAAGAGATGGAGACTACCATACTCACTATGCTAATAGTGTCTGTATGAACTCTTTTAGGTGCCATAACAACCCTCTTAAATAAATGTTGTTATCCTTTATTATAGATGTAGAAACAAAAGCTAAGGATGGTCAGGTGATATCCCTAAGCTAATTCAGACTTTAAACCCATTTTAGCTGACTTCAAATCCTGTTTGCTTGCTATTAAGCAATGCTGCTTTAGTGTTTGGAAAGACCACATGGAACTTCCTGACCAATATCTCATCCCTAACCCTGACCTTCATTTTTATTGAGATAGCGTCTTACTCTGAATCCTGGTCTGCTCTCAAACTTTTGATCCTTCTGCCTAGACTTCTCCAGTACTGAGATTAGAGCATGTAGGTTTTGGTTATAGGTTCTCATGTAGCTCAGGCTCTTCTTGAATTTCACTTCCAAGTGAGGGATTACCAGTGCATACTATCGTGCCTGGCTTTGGCTCTCCTAAGATTTTTGAATAAATGTATGTTCATAGTGTTAGATGGCCTTGGCCATCAGTGAACATCAATGTTGCCTCTACAGACATGATATACTAATTGTCCTCCACAAGGACTGAGGGCCTGACACTTTCAAGGAGACGATCTCATTAAGCCTGTTTTATACAAGAAAATTCTTTTAGATATGCCTTTAGAGTCTTATGGGCTTCATAAGCGACATTAGTTTCTTACTGGATATCTGTTTCTTGTTTCCTAGGCACTTTTAAATTCAATACAGATGCTGCTGAGTTCATTCCTCAGGAGAGAAAAAATTCTGGTCTAAATTGTGGGACCCAAAGAAGACTCGACTCTAATAGGATTGGCAGAAGAAATTACAGTTCCTCACCTCCCTGTCACCTTCCTAGGCAGGTCCCTTATGATGACATCTCTGCTGTTCATCAGCACAGTTACGCCTCTGGAAGCAAACCTAAGAATCAACAGGCTTTTTACCACTCATCTAATAAATCACTCAAGAACCATGGTCTTCAGAATCAGCCGTGGCAGAAACTGAGGAATGAAAAGTACCAAAGCAGAGTCAAGAAAGCGCAAGGGCTCACTGAGCAGACGTCAGATGCATCTAGTTTAGAAAGTGTGTCCAGGTCAGAGAGTGGAACAGACCCTAGGGAGCACAGCCCTTCTGAGAGCTGAGAAAGATGTGGTTATTGCAGATCCCAGAGGAGCAAAACCCAAAAAGGCAGCACAGCTTGTATACAACTATGGCAGAGGACCAAAGGCCAAAGGGAAACTCAAATCCGATTGGGGTAATAGAATGAGCCCTAAGTCTGAGGATGAAAATACCAGGCCTGTGGGGGTTTCCCACACTGACTTTTCAGATGTGTCCTGTAGAAAAGCTGTAGTGGATGGATGTGTATCAAGACGCAATGAGCAGAGAAGATACCCACAGAAAAGGCCTCCCTGGGAAGTGGAGGGTGCCAGACCACGGCCAGGCAGGAACCAACCCAAACAGGAGAATCAACGACATACAAATTCAGGGCCCCAAAAACAACATGCCCCCCATTCCAAAGGATAATCTCAGAGAAAGGCCAGCAAAGTCAGCCTGTGACACTGGGAATTTGACAGTTGTCACAGGTCTTCCAGAAGGGTTGACCAAGAGAAGAATGCTGTAAGGAGACAGGACCCTCAAGTGCTCTCCCCTTTCCCCAGAGGCAAACAGACCCATGTGCTGAAGAACGTGGAAACACATACAGGTAAGTGAGCCTGAGGGGAGGAAAGAGCACTTGGTGCTAATTTTCAAGCAGTGCACTCATATACTTAGAAACTAGGAGATAAAAAAGATAGCATAGTGAAGTCTCTACCTAAATCCAGTGCCTGCTTGGATCCTGCCACTACCCATTGCTGCCCCTCATTAGTGACCTCTACTTTTTTTTTGTTTCTTTGCTTGTTTGTTGTTTGAGACTGGGTTGCAAGCTCTCTGCCACTGAGCTATATCCCCAAATCGTCATTATTCGAGTGAAACACAGTCTTTGTAAGTTACCCAGGGTAGCCTTGAACTTTCTCTATAATCTAGGCAGGGCTTGGGGACTGGTGCAGTTCCTGCCTCAACATCCTGAGTAGCTGGTATTACAAACAAGCCTGTACCACCAGGCCCATCACTTTTTTTGTTTACTTACTTTCCTCCAATAAATTATTGTGTAAGGGCTTTAAATGTAGCTAGAGATGATACAGCTATTTGGTTATTTCTCTTTTAAGTTATGATTGCAGAAGCAGACTTGGCAATTTATAGCTTATATCATCTCCTCTCTTCTTGTTTGCTCCATTGAGATGATCCTGTCTCCTGTCTTGATTCTTTTTTCAATTTATCTTTTGCTCCATCAGTGAATAATTTTTCCAAAACATATCTTGAACTCGTCATTCCTCTATCTTGGGTTCTGACACCTGTAGATTCTAGCTTTTCCTCAACAGTCCCATCTTCTGTTGCTGTACTTTCTGCCATTTTATTCCAGATTCCTTCTTATTTTGTCTATACAAACTGTTGTATGCAGTACCCCTCTATCTAGAGTTCCTACCCCTTTGCTCATTGCTAAACTTTTTGTTGTTGTTTAATTTTACTTTCAATTTGTTATATGTATGGCTGTTTCACCTGTATGTGTATCTGCACTATGTGTGCCTGATGCCCATGGAGATCAGAAAATGTCAGGCCCCCTAGAACTGAAGTTACAGCTGATTGTAAGCTGGGAATCAAACCCAAATCCTCTGGAAGAAGCATCCTGTGCTCTTACACACTGAGACCCCCTTCAGGCTCCTTGTTTTTGTTTTGAGATAGGCTCTCACTTTGTAGCCCTGGCTTGCCTGGAATTTGCTATGTAGACTAGGCTGGCTTTGAACTCAGAAGTCTGACTGCCTCCTGGGTGCTAGAATTAAAGGTATGTGTGTGTGTGTGCATGCACACCTGAGTGTATGTGTGTGCGTCACTGTGTGTACCAAGAAACCCTATGAGGCCAGAAGAAATCATCAGATCCCCCTGGAACTGAAGTTACAAGTGGTCATGCCATAGGGATACTAGGAACTGAACTCAGGTTCTTAACAGGATTATTAGTACGCCACTGAGCCATCCCTTCAATGTTGAACTCCCTTTTTTTTTTTTTTTTTTTCAATACTGAACTTGATATTTTATTTTTAAAATACAGCAGGTAAGAACAGACACAAACACATGCGCATGACAAGCATACTCAGAACCATTTCAATTGAAGAAAATACAGGAGGTCGATTAGAAATTTGGAAATGCATAAGACATATTACAAAATGGTTTTCCCATTCTCATGGATGCTATAGCAGTCATAACATCTTCAGTCTCTGTTTTTTGGTTTGTTTGTTTTTTTGACTTAACAAGTTGTGGTATTTAAATGTTTCTGCACATATTTACATATGTGTAAATTTCATAATCAACATTAAAGACACTGTCAGTTCCAGAGTGAGGGGGAGATGGAAAGAGTTTAAGGAAGAGGACTTGGAAGGTTCTGCAGTGAGGAAAAGTGATATCATTGAATTGTCATTAAAATGTGTATATATGCTGTTGGCCAGTTACTAGTTTCTTATGAGCTAGCTCTGTCTTAAATATTAGCCCATTTCTATTAATCTAAATATTTCCACGTTGTCTCATCTTACCGGAGAGGAAGCTGGCGTTCTGCTCTCTCTCCATCCTCCATCTTGAATCTCCTCCCTACTCCTTCCTCCCTTTTCCTTGTCTCCTAGTCTCATCTATCTTGCTTTCCTATTGGCCAACAGTGCTTTATTCATTAACTCCCTTTAGACAGGATCTCACTGTGCATCCCTGGCTTGCTTGGAAGTCCTATGTAGATGAAGCTGGGCTAGAACTCCCAGAGTTTCTCTGCCTCCCCAAGTGCTAGGATTAAAGGTTTGTGCTCTAGTCCCAGGAGTAAACTATGGATGTTTTAAAAGCTAATTGAGTTTCATATCTAGGGAGCCTTTTGTTATCCCTATAGTATTTATCTCTTCCAGTCCTTGACAAGAATGTGTTTTTGTACTCATTTGCATACTTTTGTTTCCAAATTTATCACTTGAAACCATAATTTGTAGAGGGAAGCAGATCGAAGAGTTTGAGGCCAGCCTGGTCTACAGAGCTAGTTCCAGGACAGTCAAGACAGAGAAACCCTGTCGGAAAGGAAAGGAAAGGAAAGGAAAGGAAAGGAAAGGAAAGGAAAGGAAAGGAAAGGAAAGGAAAGGAAAGGAAAGGAAAATTGTTTCCATGACAGTGCTAAGAATCTTAGACTAGTTAAAAAGAAGATACTTTCTTCCCTTTTTTTAAGTCTCCTATGTAACCCAGCCTCTGAGTGCTGGGATTAAAGGTGTGCACCACCCCCCTGCTATGTTTGTTTGTTTCTTTTATTTTTAGATGTGGGTGTCCTCTGTGTAGCCCTAGCCTGGAATTTGTTGGATAGACTAGGCTGACCTTGAACTAACAAAAATCTTTTTGCTACCTCCTAGTGCTGGGACTTGAGGCATGGGCCACTACCCTTGACCTAGATATCTATCTTTCTCTTTTCTTTGTGGTATTCTTGCCTTGCATAGCTCTTAGAACAGTTGTAGTCAGCTCTTGACTATTGCACAGAATTTAGGCTGAACTAAATAATTTCCTGTAAGTACATTCTACCCTTTGGTTCTTCTGAAGAAACACAGCTTCTCTTTCCTCAGTTACCATCCTGTCCCCTTTTATGCCATTTGAAGACATTCCTTATTTTTCCCTGAGTGTGTATTTTATCAAGGCAAAGAGTACTAGCTCTGGGAAGACCGAATTTGAAGACAAACTGTGCTACTTAGCAAGACCCTCCATGTGTTTTGGGGGTGGGGGATAACTTCAGTAATAACTTTCTTCCTGTGAACCTTAACCTTAATTGGTCTACTTTTGGTTGAATGTGAGACTTTGACCTAATCAATGATGCCACTACCCGCCCCAGGCCTGTTTTTTCACTGAGCTCCCTCCAACCCCACTCCTATAGTGTTATTAATTTTTGTGACCTCAAACTGAGATCTACCTGTCTTTACCTCCCTACCCCCTGCTTATATCAACTTTAAGAACAGCTGCCTTGCCAGGCTGGGTTGGACAGTGGTGGTGCACACCTTTAATTCTGGTACTGAGGAGGCAGAGGCGGTGGATCTCTGTGAGTTCAAGGTCAGCATGGTCTATAGAGTGAGTTCCAGGACGGCCAAAGCTGTTACACAGAGAAACCCTGTCTCAAAAAAACAGAAACAGCCAAAAACAACAACAACAAAAACCCAAAGCAAAACCAATGCACATGAAGTAAAAATATATAAATTAAAAAAAAAAAAAAAGAAAGGAAGGTAAGTGAAGGTGAGCCTGAAAAGCAAGCTAGTGAACAGTGACCCACCATGGCTTCAATTCTTGTCTCTAGATTCCTGCCTTGAGTGCCTGCCCTGACTTTCTTCACAGTAAACTAAGCTGAAAGTCAAAATAAATCCTTTACTTCCCAAATTGCTGTTGGTAATGGTTTTATCACAGCCATAAAAAGCAAACTAGGACAGTTTGTTTCTGGTTTTTCTTTTTTAAACTCAAGGACGACGATATTTATTAAAGTTCAAGACAAAACAAAACAGAAAACCAAGAAAGCAAGCTGTAAATCTCAGTAGATGCCTATAGAGAAGACTGGAGAAAAGAATGGGTGGGGGAGGGTGCCACTTGAGCCAAGCCAGTGTGGAGGTTAGCCACTTGTCAGCAGCACAGAGGTGGGCCTCAGAGAAAGCAAAGCCTTGACCTGTTAGGAAAGGCATAGAAAGGTTGTTTTGTTTTATTTTGTTTGAAAGAGTTATTTGGTGGGTGGACCCCATTGACTTTTGGTGGGGAGTTGGGGGGTTGGAGACAAGAAGTTTATTGCTATATCTGAAAAGTTTGCAGTTGATTAGCACTTCTGTGTTCTCCAGGTTATTTCAGTGGATTGTGTCCTTTCACTGACATCCTGTTCAACTAGAGTCATACAGTAAACACAGTTGTGTCTGAGAAATAATGGGGGAAGCCCTAGTTTGAAAAGGCCTATGGGAACTGAGAAAGAGCCAGTGGTCAGACAGGACTTGCACTTGACATGGTCAAGTCTTGACACTGAAACCTGATAGTTTGCCAGATCAGAGCAGCTCTAGAATCCCACGACTACTATGTTTTATCATTAAACATGCTTTGATAAAACCAAAGAGAAAGTTACTGTTGCCAATGGGAGATTTTTATTTTTCTAGGACCTCTTTGGAGCTGTTTGTTATGTGGGTGCCTTCTATGTCCAAGGTACCACTCTAATAAAAGTCTTTGTTCCCTAGCAGGGTACACTCTGAATACAGTTAGATAATAAACAATATAACACATAATACATGGTTTATCAGAAGGTCTGACTGTGGCCAAGGTGCGCCTTTGAGTCTTTATCCTCCAGTCTTAGCACCAGGAGTGCTGGGATTGCAGGAATATACCTGATGCCTGACACTATCAAGTAGCTATAAATGTTGCTGAAGAAAATACAGTGTGGAAAAAGAATAGATTATGTTCAGGGAGTGAATTGCAACTTTTGTAAGTGTGAGAGGAGGACTGTTTCATGAGGAAGTCCACGTTTTGAGTAAATACTGGAGTAAATGAGGAGCTGAGCCATTCAGGTATCTAGGGCAAATCTTCTAGGCACAGTATGGAGCATAAAGTCCCCAGGCAGAAGTCTACCTGACTGTGAGAACAATAAAATCAATGGACCTGGGAGGAAGTGGGGCCACTGTGAGGGGATGTGCTTTTCCAGTCACAGGATGAGTACTATTAACAAGGGGCTAGGGAGATGGCTTAGCAGATAAGAGCACTGTTTACTCTTCCAGAAGGCCCAGGTCAGTTCTAGCACCCACAAACTCTGGTTCCAGGAGACTCTGACACTCTCTTCTGGCCTCTGAGGTCACCAGGCATACATGTGGTGGACATGCAGGCAAAACTACTCATAACCATAAAGATTATTTTGTTTGTTTGTTTGTTTTGTTTTAATTGGTAAGCTTTGACCAGAAAAGTACATATAATTTTCTGTATCCATCCCTGTACTAAAACTGGGACTTGAACCTAGCACCTCTTGATGTTAAGCAATCACTTCCCTGCTGAGTTGTTTTCCTACCTCCTTTTTTTTTTTTTTTTTTTTTTTGGATTTTGAGATATTGTCTCACTGAGTTGCCTAAGCCAGCCTTGCCTTTATTCTGTATCAGACAGGCCATAAACTTGTTATCCTCCTGCATGAGTCTGCCAAGTACCTGGAATTGCTGGCTTATGGCCACCAGGCCAGGCTTAATTTACAGTTTGTTGTCTTTGTATTGCTGTGGCCAAAAGTAGAAAGACTAGTAAGGAAGGCACTGTAATAATCCAGGTAAATGGAAAGCAGCTTGAACCGGAATGAGAGCAGCAGAAATTGAATTCTAGGCATATTGTACAAATTGCTGACATAATGTAGAATGTGTGAAAGCCTTTAAAAAGGACTTAGCAGTAACATGTGGGGGTTGCACAGTTGGTAGCCACCCATCAACACATCTGTATGATTTGTATCTTAGTGGCCCAACATCACTGCAACTGGATTATGAAAGAGTACTTATAAGGCAGGTGTGTGGTACATATCTGCATTCACAGCCCTCTGGAAGTTGAGGCAAGAGGACTGATGTGAGCCTGAGCCCCATAGCAAGACTGTCCCAACAGCACCAACAAAAAGCTGCTTATTAATAAACTGTAAGAATAATGGCTGGGCAGTGGTGGCACACACCTTAATCCCAGCACTTGGGGGGGTGGAGGCAGGCAGATCTCTGTGAGTTGGAGACTAGCCTGGTCTACAGAGTAAGTTCCAGGAGAGCTCCAAAGCTACATAGAGAAACCATGTCACAAAAAGAATAAGAGACAGCTGAGCTGGGTATGGTAGCACTTGAGAAGTGGACACAGGAAAAAAAATGGGTTACAGACCAGCCTGGCTTACATAAGACCCTATCTCAAAAACTCTAAATAAATAAGTAAATAAATATAATCTTCAGGGTAAAAATTAAAACAGTGGTAATACTTTAGTCTATTCAGTACTTACTATTATTTATTTATTATTTTCTTTGTGATATTTGTTTTGTTTTTCTAGACAGGGTTTCTCTGTGTAGCTTTGAAGTCAGTCCTGGAACCGCTCCATAGACCAGACTGGCCTCCAACTCACCTACATCCCCCTGCCTCTGCTTCATGAGTGCTAGGATAAAAGGCGTGCGGCACAACTACCAATGCGATCTAGGATGCTTGATACGTTTCATTATGTAACCCAAGCTGGTCTTGAAATCTTGAGGTCAAGTGAATCTTCTGAACCCTGAGACCACAGGCCTGTGCTACAATCCTGAATAATCTGGGTGGATTATTAATTATTAAATGCCTCCTTTCTCAGTCCTATATCAGCATCTTCTACTCATTCTTGGCCTCAAAGTCTGAATAGCCACTTTAAGTCTGTTAGGATATGCTCTCAAATGGCTTGTTTCTTTAATAACCAAAGTGAGGAATGGTTTTCTTTCTTTCTTTTTTTAATACAATTTTTAAAATTTAAATTAGAAACAATCTTGTTTTACATGTCAATCCCATTTCCCCTCTCCCTCGCCTCTTCCCCTGTCCCCCATTGACCCCCTGTCTCATCCCCTTTCTGCTCCCCAGGGAGGGTGAAGCCTTCCATAGGGGGCCCTCCCCCATATGTCTATGCTGAGACAGTATCCCTCTATGTGTAATGGGCTCCCAAAGTCCATTCGTACACTAGGGATAAATACTGATCCACTACCAGAGTCCCCATAGACTGCCCAGTCCTCCCAACTGACACCCACATTCAGGGGTTCTGGGTTGATCCTATGCTGGTTTCCCAGCTATCAGGCTGGGGTCTATGAGCTCCTCCTTGGAGTTTTCTGTTTCAGTTTGTTTGTTTGTTTGTTTTTTAAACAGGTTCCCTAATTGAGCAGCTAACTACAGAAAAAATACGAGTGTATGGTGTGCTGTGAATTGGTTCAAGTTATAGCCCCCAGTGTGGAGCTGTCAGAGCTGTTTTCACGTCTTTCATTTGAACTGCATAAAGAAATGGGCCCGGTCTCCAGCATCTCATGCAGGTCATTTATTTATGTTTCCTGGGTTGTTTTGATAAATTTGGGTTATAAAATTAGCTTTAAAATACAGGAGGTGGTGGTGCATGCCTTTAATCCCAGCACTTGGGAGGCAGAGACAGGTAGATCTGTGAGTTTAAGGCCAGCCTGGTCTACAAAGCAAGTTCCAGGACATCCAGAGAGCTTACTCTGTCATCCCAAAAAAAGAAAAGAAAAAAAAAAAGAAACTCCATAGCATTTTATCAGTAGGTACAATGTTACCTAATTCTCTTGTTTTATGTTGGGACTTAAGTTGTAGACCTTAAACCAGCTAAATGTAACTATGAAAATATTTAGGGTATAGTAATAAAATCAATAATTTTTAAATTGAAAATGCTAGGTTTCACTGAAATGGCAACTATAAAAAGTGTTTGTTGACTAGTGAAATGGCATAAAGGGAATGGTACTTTATATCGAGTCTGAATTTCATACACGAGAGCCACATGGTAGAAGGGAGAACCAACTCCTGAAAGTTGCCTCTGATCCCCCAAGTGTGCCATGGCTCTCAAGTACATACACACAAAAGAAGAATGCAATTTTAAAATGATTTTGAAAAAGCATTCATTACCAGGTGTAGTGGCCCACACCTTTAATCCCAGAACTTGGAAGACAAAGGTGGGTGTATTCCTGTGTGTTTGAAGCCAGCCTGTTCTGCATAGCAGTTTTCAGACTAGCCAGAGCTACTAGTAAGACTCTGCCCAGAAAAAAAACAGATCTATAGCTGGGCAGTGGTGGTTCATGCTTAGACATTTATGTAAATTGTTTAATTTATCCTCAGGTATTAGGTTGCTTCTGCATTTCACAAATCTCTGTAGTATAATAGACCCTTCCTAAAGTATGCTAATGCCTATTGATAATGCAGAGCTTGCTGATAATATGCTCTCTGTGCTGTGACTCTTTAATTCAGGACATGTGCATTTTCCTGTATACCCAATAGTTTTTGTCCTCTTTTTCAAAACTATATTCAGTTAATAATATTGATATTAGAGGTTTTGGAGCAACATGGATACCTACTTTGATTCACCCTGTTAGTAAGTCTTTATAGCATGAACATAGAATTAATGAAGCAATCAGCACTGTGATTTTTAACTTTATTCAGAAGTAAAGCAATAGGACAGAATTAATACAGG
The DNA here is from genome assembly GCF_943737965.1 of Phodopus roborovskii. Lineage (NCBI taxonomy): Eukaryota > Metazoa > Chordata > Mammalia > Rodentia > Cricetidae > Phodopus > Phodopus roborovskii. Next base: position 123,133 of record NW_026125078.1, read on the forward strand.
ACAGGGTGAGAGTTACTTAAGAGCCTAGGTCTTGTTTCTTAAATGTCTGATAATACTCAGCATTTTAATTCTAATTACTTCAGTGGTGTTGATTCCTATAGATTTTTTTTTTTTTTTTTTTTTCTGTTTGAGACAGTGTCTCACTAGACCAGACTAGCCTTGAACTCAGAGATCCTACCTCTGCCTTCCCAGTGTTTGGCCAGACTTAAAATTTTAAAATTACTGTGATGCTTTTTCAGGAGGGTGCAAAGGATTAAGCCTTAGGGCCCTGTATTGACAAAGCATGTTCTCTACTGTGGAGCTATATCCCTAACCCAGTTTATGCTGTGGAAAGAGACTGTGTTTTATTTAATATATTCTTTTCTTTGACAGATGGCCAGAGTGGTTGGAGGTGCCCTGCTTGTCAGAATGTTTCTGCACATGTTCCCAATACCTATACTTGTTTCTGTGGTAAGTTTGTGTACACACTGGAGTACTTCTTATTCATGCATTGTACCTCAGTGATCTGCAGGCCTCTTTCAGAAGTTGCTGGTAAGACTTTAAAGCTGTAAGAGGCTATAATGTTGTACTCATGCATTCCATCACCAGGTGGAGCCATGTGCCTTGGTACTCTTGGCAAACTAGAGTTGGGTCTTCTGTGCCAACCAGGCTTATGCTGACTCGAAGCTTGATGCTGACCTCTGGGTCTTAATGTGACACCAGAACATCAGTTGGCAGAGACAAATGTTGATGTATGCTCCCTCTCAGTGCTGGCTGCAACACCTTTGACATTTTAGATTTAAGCAGTGTAAGTAAAGTATAAGAGATCAGTCATTTGTCTTTATAACGGAAAGATTTTCTATAAACTGACAATACAAATTAACCTTGAATCTTTATATAGGATAGTTTTTCCTGTTTTTTTAATTTAAAGAGATTCTTTAACGATTCTTTTGGGAATTGTACATCATGCATCCTGATTCTGTTCACCTTCTGGTCCCCCCCATATCTTCCCTCACCCCTATGGTGTCCCCCCACCCACAAAAAGAAAAAATTTAAAAACAAAACTCCCCCCCCCCAAAAAAAAAAAAAAAAACCCTCTTTGGTGAGGCAGTGGTGGTGCACACCTTTAATCCCTGTACTTGGGAGGTAGAGGAAACAGGTGGGTATCTGTGAGTTCAAGTCCAGCCTGGTCTACTGAGTTCCAGAACAGCCTCCAAAGCTACAGAGAAACCCTGTCTAAAAAAAAACAAAACAAAAAACATATTTCTCCTTTTCCACCTCTCTAATACCTCTTCATTCCTCCTGGTGACACTGGGAGCAGTATGTCACATAGTATACCCTTTTGTTCAGTCACCTTTACCAGAAAATGTTATTACAGTGAGTCACTGGTCTGGTTCAAGGCCTCTGGTACCTGGTACACCATCCTCACTGAAACTCTTCTGGAATATCCCATAGCGGGGTGGTAGCTGAGCTGGTCATTTCCAGGCCACTGGGGCCACCTCGGCCTCAGGTGAGGGAGCAGACCCAGCACCCTATATCTGTGTCATCAGCGCCTGTTCTCCCTCACCTGTGGCTAGGGGTGCGGCCATCTCTCCCTAGAGCAGGGGTCAGCTCTCTTGCTGCAGCATCCAAGTTTCCCTGGGCCCAGCGAAGGGCAGGGCCTCTGATTTCATCAGGCAAGGTTCCTTTGGCCCCTTGAGGTGACAAGGGCCACAGACCCAGACATAGCCCTTGACAGCAGCTAGGACCCAGACGACATCCTGGCTCTGAGTGGAAGCATTGGCCACTCAGATTGGGAAGGTTCTGGTGCCAGCATGGCTTTAGCTTGTAACTCCAACCCCCAGCTTCTGTACAGTCTTTGATGGCAATATGGTATTTGAACTTTGGCACAGATCCCAGCCTCTGTAGGACAACAGACCCAGGTGTGGTCCTTGGCAACAGCTGTATCTGGATGTCACCATTGCCTCAGGTGGCAGTACATGCCACTCAGGATGGCATGGGCCCAGAGGTAGTGTGGCCCTTGGGCACCAACATAGTCCCAGACCTCAGATGTCTGCATGGGTTCAATGATAACAGGAGCCTCTGACAACAGCATAGACCCCTGGCTGCAATAGGACCTCGTACTCAGACATGGCACTCAGCTGCAGCTCTGGTCTAGACATCATCATAATGAATAGCAGCACAGGCCACACAGGTCTGCCTGCCCCTTGGACACTATCATGGACTTAGGACTCCAACCCTGAATATCCACACAGCCCTTGATGGCAACAGGAACCACATATGTCCACCCAGACTCTGGTTGCTTTAGGGCCAGGGACCCAGACAGCAGCCTGGGCCCAGATGACACAAAGTTTCCTGGTTTGGTTTGTTTGTTTTAAAATAGATTCTCACTGTATAGTTCTGGCTGGCCTGGAACTTACTATGTAGACTAGGCTGGACTTGAACTCACCTGCCTTGCCTTCTAAATGCTGGGATTAAAGACGTGCCATTCTGTTTTTCCCCTTTTCCTGTTTTTTAGTAGCTGCAGCTTTCTTTGATCCATATACTAATTGGATAATTCCTACTGCTGCTCGCTGTATATCTTTTTTCTTCTTTTTTTCCCCCCAGTCTTTTAGTGACTCATCTAGTTGATTCTGTTTCTCCATAGTTTGTTCCTCCCTTTGAACCATTAGATTTTGCATCTGCCTGTGTTGCCTCACTGAAACTGTCTTTAGTGACCTGGCCATATACACTGATATAAAAATGAACTTTTTGACAGCATGAACACCTTTAACCATTCCCTCCATTTAAAAAAAAAAAAAAAATGTTCTATTCCTCTTTTTCATGATGACTAGTTATTATTCAGTTCCTTGATTCCTTCACTAGCAAACATATTCCCCCTCCTCTCCAGTGGCTCTGGGGGTCAAACCCAGAGCACACACATGCTGGGCAAGCACTCTGCCTCTGAGCCATATCCCCAACTCCCTTTTCATTACATCTTTACTTAACTCTCACTTCAAATGCCTTTTTTTCCTGGAAGGATGCTTTGTTTGTTAACTTGTGTCTCACTCTGGTTTCTCTTTATGTGATATCTGCTGTTGTATATGTTTTATTACCAAAATCTGAGTTATGATATTAAATTGGTTAAGGGGATGAATATTCTTGAGTAGTATCCTACTGGAAAGGGAATGTGAATTAGAAATAAGGCAGACAGAATTATAGCAAGACTTAATCATCTTAAATGATATGCATTTATTTTTTGAGATAGAGTTTCACTCTGCAGCCAAGCCACAGGGAGCTCTCTGAAATTGGCTATGAAATTGCAGTCAGCCCTTTTATACCTACTGTGAAGCTTTAGAGCAGGGCTCTTCCTCAGGTTAAGTCTTTATCTCACAGCTTCATCCTGGTTCAACTCTAGACTTCTGTCCTTTGTTTACCCATCCCTCTTCGCCCACAGTCAGAATAGATCCCAGGGCATAGAATGTGTTAAAGGGTGTGTCCTACACTGAGCTGTACCCCAGCACTCTTCCTTTTATTTCCTTCTGATCATTACCATAGATAAGCCTTTGTTTATTTAAGATTTATTAATGGTTTATCTAGTAAATATCTTAAAAGTAGATTTTTGTTCAGTAGTCAAAATGACATTTTCATAGGGTAATAAAAATGACTATCTCTTTCAGGTAATCTTGATATTAACAGATTTATCATGCTCAGTGAAGTGTTTGATAAGTAACATTACAGCCACCTTTTTGTTTTAGTATGTGAGATAAATATAGTTGTTGTACTGCTGAAAACCATGTTTAAGTTTCACACTCTCTAGCTGTACTGTGCTGTTTTGTAAAAACTGAGAATATGTTTGAAATGTATAGCATTGACTTTCTCTCCTGCTATGTTGTAGGCAAAGAAAAGAATCCTGAATGGAGCAGAAATGAAATCCCACATAGTTGTGGTGAGGTTTGTAGAAAGAAACAGCCTGGCCAGGACTGTCCACATTCCTGTAACCTGTAAGTTGGAATGATAGATTTCTGGGGGACTCCTGGTGGGTGTACTTTGCTAGTGGTTTAAGTACATATACTGTTAACATGTAACAAGATAGGGTAAAGGATGATACCAAGCATTTGCTGAGCACTGAGTCTGTAGCAGGCTCTCTACATAGTTATTAAATCCTTTCCACAGCCCAGTGATGTGTAGGAATGATCATTTCTACTTTTATAGATGAGGCTCAGAAAGATTAAGCATCATGCTCAGTATAGCAGTGCTACGGAAGATGATGGGACTGAGTATCAAATGCCAGTGATTCGGCCCACTGTTTTATACTGCTGGCTCTAAAAAGAAAAGATCCTTGGATACTTTATAGGAGATTATAGGATAACTCAGGAAAGGCATTTCTGTAAACCCATATGCTTAATTGTTAGACATTCCTGTAATTGCCTTTAATTCCCAAAGGAGTGCATTTGCCATCATTTAGAATGCCCCTCCCTAGGATACTAATTGTAGACCCATGTTATCATATATATGTGTGCTAGGTCTTGAACTCAGGTACTCTGGAGAGCAGCAAGTGCTCTTAACTATTCAGCCACGTCTCCAGCCTATAGTTTCTTGGGTTTTGATGGCTTTTGTTTGTTTGTTTGTTTTTATATTTTTTGTTTGTTTGCTTTTAAAGTTCTCTCTGTGTAACAGCCTCGTTGTCCCTGGAATTCACTTGTAGACCAGGCTTGCCTCTGCCTCCCAAGTGCTGGGATTAAAGACATGCACCCCCACACCCAGCCTGATTATTTAGGGAAAAAAAGACATGAAAGGAGAAGGGGACCAGCTGGAGTGGGGGGGGGTCATCATCAAAAAATACTTGACATACATGTATGGAACTGTCATAAAGAAATCCTTTATTTTGGCTTTATTATTTGTGTGTGTGCATGCCTGCATGTACAGGCCACAGCACACATGTGGAAGCTAGAGGAGCATTTTGTGCGGTTAGTCCCTTTCTACCTTTACATGGCTTCTGGGGATGAAATTCACCAGGTCACCAGGCTCAGAGAGCAAGTACCTTTACTTGATAAGCCATCTCCATTGCCCAGTTTTGTTGCTTTGTTTTGTGTTTTAAGAAAGGGTCTCAGTGATAGTTCTGGTGGTCCTCAGCCACTGTTATCCTCACCCAGCTTCAGCTTCCCTATGTGCTGGGATTACAAGAGTGAGCCACAATGCCCAGCAGAAACCATATGTATTCATAAGAACAATATATATTCATTTTTAAAGCTCCCTCCCAAATTTGTAGAAATCCCCAAAATATGGCTAAGTGGACTAAAGTGCTTGCTGCAAAGACAGACCTGTGTTTGAACTCTGGGATCTACATGGTAAAGACAAGGACTGAGTCCCACAACTTGGGTCTTAAGACCTCCACAGGGTCACCATGGAACCACGTGATTTTTTTTTTTAAAAGTTTCATGAAAATGGGATATTCATGAATATCCCACTACAGTTCCTAAAATATTATGTGGTATTCTTCTTTACCCAGTCTATGATTGACACTGGTTCTGCATGAAGAAGACAGTATTTGTTTGAATATATTAAATTCATTTCTTTTCCTTCTTCTATACAGCATTCTGTTCACTAAGCTCATTTCTTCCCTAACCCTTGCTCCTGTGCTGGGACCCTGTGCCACCTCATCTTCCCTGCTTCTTACCATCCTGCTGTCCCTCCTGTCAGCCACCTTTTCCCTGTTACCATTGTTAGCTCAGTGCCTGCACTACTTCAGCAGCTGATGAGAACATTTCGATTTCTCATAGGCTTAGTAGATGAAGCACTGCTTTCCTTCCTTCTTCCCTTCCAAGAATCCAATCCTGGGTCTCCCACTTACTAGGCAAGTGATCAAGCATTAAGAATGGCAAGACATTTTGGGTTTGTTTTGTTTTCTCTGACAAGGTTTCTCTGTGTAAACCTGACTGTCCTAGAACTCTCTTTTGTAGACCAATCTGGCCTTGAAACTCAGAGATTCACCTGCCTCTTTTTTATTTTTTAATGTGTAACAGCCTTGGCTCTGTAGTCCAGGCTGGCCTCAAATTCACAGAGATCCGCCTGCCTCTGCCTCCTGAGTGCTGGGATTAAGATGGGTGCCACCACCACCTAGTCACTTTTGTTTTTCTAAAATGGTTATGTTATTCTGAAATGATAATGCTGTCAACTTTTCTGCATAAAAATATTATTTATTCTGGCTTTTTGAAGCAGTCTTACTCTGTAACCTTGACTGGCCTAAAACACATGCATGTCAGGTAGACCCTGAAATTTGCCATGATCTTCCTGCCTCTGCTTCCTTGGTGCTAGGATTATGTGCCCTTGTCTGTCTGTCTGTTTGTTTGTAGACAGGGTTTCTGTGTAAAACAATCCTAGAGATCCTGGAACTCACTTTGTAGAAGGCTGGCCTTAAAGTCACAGAGATCCTCCTGCCTCTGCCTCTGCCTCTGCCTCTGCCCTCCACCATGCCTAGCCAATTTTGTTTAAGTAGGTGTTAAGAAAATACTTCGACATTTCATAATAGTCTTATTTGTTGCCTATCCTAGCTTGCTTTTGTTTCTGTGATCAAAAACTGACCAAAACCAACTTGGAAAGGAAAGGGTTTATTATATCTTATGGATCAGAACCCATCATCAAAGGAAGCTAGGGAAGAGCTTAAACAGGAACCTGGAGACAGGAACTGAAATAGGTTGGGAGGAAATTGCATACTGACTCTCTCCCCTATGTATTCATTCAGCTTCCTACACAACTCAGAACCACCTGCCAAGGTGATACCACCCACAGTGGAACCATCAGTGTCATCAGTGAAGACATGTTCACAGGACAGTCTGATGAAGGCAGTCAGTTCCTCTGCTGAGGTTTCCCCTCTTCCCTGTTGTCCAAGTTGACAATAAAGATTAGCCATCACATTGCCATATTCACAGCAGAACACAGCTGAGGCAGCTTGATTTTAGTTTTGGTACATATAAATTGTTTATTCATTGAAGCTGTTTTTTTCCTCCAGTCTCTGCCATCCTGACCCTGTCCACCCTGCCCTGCTTTTACAACTAAAACATGTGAATGTGGACGGACCAGGGTAAAGTTAGAATTGGACTGTGGAAGAACTGTTTCCATATGCATGATTTACTGGTGAATGTCTAATGTAAAAAAGATTAGTAAGAAAAGAATGGTAGATGTAAAATAAAGTCATCCCTTGTTATCCCTGGGGACTTGGTTCCAGGACCTCTGGGGATAAAAGGCAAAGCTAGAGCTGTAAGAAGTGATATGCTCTATGCAGTGTAAGTGTGCCTAGATCCCAGGCGACTGCTCTTGTACTCCTAGTCTGAGTATATCAGGTCTGGGCATACTGTTGATTCCTTTCTTCCCTGTTTATAATAGCGAAACCAGGCAGAGGAGAGAAGAGCCCAGTCTTCACCCATGCTTCCAGGGGCTTTCCCCCTCCTGCCTGCTGCTCAGTAGAAACCACATAAATGATGCTTAATTACCTAGGACAAATTTTCAGAGCTAGCCTTCATTTCACCACTAATTAGAAGACAGCAAAGAGAGAAAGGCAGGATGGACAATGGGAACAAAGAAGAAAGAGGTCGGGGAGGTGGAAGTAAAAGAATGTAGTGGGGTCCTGGAGGAATTGCCTCACTGATTAAGAGTGCATGACTATTGTAGAAGACCTAAGTGAGTTCCCAGCATCCATGTTGGGCAGCTCACAGCTGCTGGTCACTCCACCTCTGAGGGACGTGGCACTGCTGGCCTCCATGGGCACCTGCACCTCGGTTGGCACATACTCTTGCATACATATATGCACAAAGTTTAAAGTAATAAAAATAACTCTACGAACTACTAAGAAACACTTACCTTAGGCAGCAGTCAAGAGAAATGTCTGTTGGATGTTGAGGGAAGGGTTTGAACTGTACTGTTATTTTATCTGTGGTGAGGACTTTCAGGGTGATGTATTTGTGTCTTGTCTATTTATAGGCACACTGTCTGATGTGGTCAGGCTGTTTCAGTCCACTGTTCTAACCCGTGTGAGAATATTTTGAACTGTGGTCAGCACCGCTGTGCTGAGCTGTGCCATGGAGGTCAATGCCAACCTTGCAGGATCATTTTGAACCAAGGTAAGTGGCGTATACATCTGTTAGCAAAACTCATGGACTTTTCTGGAATTGTATATCAGTTACAACAAAACTGCTTCACAGAAACCTACACTAGCGGGGAGATCTAGGGAATAGGGATCAAAAACAAGCTCAAAGTGAGGTATCAGTGCTTACTAGGGTTTCTAAAGTGAAAAAAAAAAAAAAAGATTTATGTCAAACGTTGTCATGGGTAGAGCAATTGACATCTTATGCTACAGTAACTTTGGACAGCTGTTGGTCAGTTTATTATAAAATTAAGCATATGTATATGGTGTGATGCAGTTATTTCTACTCTAATATTTCCATCCCTTTGGTGCTAGGGAAAAGGCTTGTACAGGAATGTTTTTTCTATGAACCACAAACTGGAAACAAGCCAAATGTCCTTTAACTGGAGGAAGGAACAGATAACGTAGGTAAATTTTTTTTTTTTTTTTTTGAGATTTTCCTTATTTTGTTGCCCAGATCGTTCTCAAATCCCTAGGTTTTGCCTTTCCTTCCCAAGAAGCTGGGACTAAGAATGTACCATTCAGCAGTCTTTTGGCCACATACGTAGCTTATTTCCTGTCACATGGTAAGTAAGTCTTCTAGGACTTCTTTCAGCCTTATCTAGAAATTTAATGAACATTGTTTCTGGCTGTTCATTAATTGCTAAGCATACAACTTAAGGCTGGTTCTGTAATACTGTTCAGCCAGCTGTGACCCTTGACCCTGCTACCATCTTATGGTTCTGTTTCTTGTGCTAAGCATACCCACCCCTTTTGGTGTTTGCTGAGAGCCTTTATCATTTGTTGCGAGATAGCAATTAATATTCTAGGTATCCACTCCAGAACATTTGTTACTACAAA